>NC_051044.1:4213508-4496008 GCF_904848185.1 Acanthopagrus latus | reverse complement strand
TCAGAGACAACTGTGACAAGACAGCGTTTCAAAATGTGTCTCTGTTTTTTGAGGTATTCTGTTTTTTTAGAGTTCAGTTTTGCCTTCTGCATGAGTAACACTGAAACTTTAAACACACACACACACACACACACACCATTACATCAGCTGCCTCAGGCTCGTTTGAGACTTATGGAGCAACATCAGATCACCTGACGGAGTTAACGATCCACACACGTTAGCATACTAGCGCGCATGCTACACATACGTCCTCTCCGACATCTGACACTGACATTTTGTTTCTTTACACGCGTACACACCTCAGTTAACTACACACATACAGTTCAGCAGGGACAGAGAGTGAGGAGCGACCGGTTGCGACTGAAAGCCCAAAGTGCCATCAGAGCTGCGAGCGGCTAAAAGCAGCACAATGTCTTTTTACAGGTGCTCCGGTGATCATCGCTGGTCAAGTGGAGAGCTGGAGTGCCAAATATGACAAATGGCCGTTGCCATAGTGATTGTTTTTTTTTTTTTTGTTTTTTTTTCTCTTTCTATAGCACCATTTTTAACCTGAAGTTACTCAGGTTGCTGGTCTCTTCCCTGTTGATCATCTTTAATCTGTCCTGTTCTGTTCTGTTCTGTTCTGTTCTGTCAGAGCGTTTTGTGAGACAAACATTCGGGTTCTGTTGGAGAAGTGATGACAAAATGTCAGATTTGACACGAGGGTCTGCAACACAAACGTTACAACATGTCATAGAGGTACAGTATTCATGTTTCTTCATCTGTTAATCTGAGGAATGTGAAAGCCTCTGAAGTTTGTTTTTGTCCGCAGGTTTTTTTTTTTTTAATCTCTTGCGTAACGCAGAAACAATAGTGAACATTTTCTTAATCCCTTTTTTTTATATTTAACCCTCGAGTGCTACGTCTTCCCTTAAAACAGAGTTTCTAGGTGTGATAGTTGAAACTCTTCAAGACCGTCGTACGTCGTTGAACGCGGACGGATATTTCCAATCTGCTGCTTCAGCTGTGCTAATGTCTCTGGCTTCTCTGCTGCCACTAGCGGTTCTATGTAGCAGGCTAACATTAGCCACCCGGGCTGTACAACAGACGGGACGAATTCAACATGTGCAGATCAACAACAACAATTAAATGTGAGCTATCTTGTTAGCCACCAAGACATCAGCAATCTAGTAGGGAACCGGTTATCAAAAATAAGGACTATGATACATCGATTCGACGGAGAGTTCAACGTCCAACTCGAGTGTTTTAAAATCGGACCAAACTTTTACATTTCAGTCAAGCATAAAAACTTCAGTGATGTTTTTAAGATTGGTCAGATGTTTTTTTGGGGGGGATTTCGACTCATGGGGAAATATTGTTTTATTGTTTCCTGCCTTGTTCTGAGTTGGCATCAGATATTTGAGATTGCAAAAAAAAAAAAACCCAAAACAAAATATTAAATGAATAACTGATGTCACAGACGGAACAGGGGAATACGAAGCGTCACACTTCACACCTCCGCCCAAGTAAACTGCAAACCTGTTGAGAGCGCTGAGTATTATCACCTCCTCGTCTGGATTCAGTGACAAGTGGATTTTTATCGCACCGACACACCTCGGTATCAATTTGTTGTTCTCTGTGCGTCTCTGCAGCGGCACAGTTTTGCGAGTCGTAGCTGTAATTGCCTTTTCATGTCCAGAAAGTCGTCTGAGGAGCGGAGCTTGTTACGCTGCCGCCCACACGCTGTGTTCTCCTTCTTCTCCTCCACGCCTCTGTCCCCGGTTAGCCTCCTGTGAAGAAAACTTTATTTTTATGTTGTCAGATAGTAAATTGGCATTACGGCTGACACTCTCAGTTCTCTCTGTCATCCTCTCTCTCTCTCTCTCTCTCTTTCTCTGGGTCTCTGTCTGTCGAAGACTCGGCAATTTTTCGGAGCAAAACCACCAGGACTTGATTTGAGCAATCCAGCTTATTACAGTGTTGCAGCTGTTACACTTCATTTTACACAATTTTGCCCTGTCCATTTTTTTTTTTTTTTTTTGCTTTGTCTTTCTCTCTTGTACCCTGTAGATTTCATACCTCTCCCTCTGCCTGTTAAAAAACTGAAGCAGTCACCCTGAGAGGAAAAATAACAGTAAGCTCCTGTGATCGTCCCCGTCTTTATTTTCTGTCTTGTTCTCGTGCTCTCGCTCAAATCCAGCCTCATCAGAGTGAGTTGCCATCTGGTTTGAAGTTTCTGAAGCACGGAGCATTAGATTAGGTTTGTCTGATATGAAATTCTCTCTAAAGTGATGTCTTCGCCAAGCGTCTCTTCATTCCAGCTGCTTTCAGAGCAGATTCTGAGTCATTTCGTCTGGTGCTCTCCGACTCGTCTGAGGAGACAAAATGCTCCCCGGCACGTTAACTGGCTCTGTGATGTTCGCTTCCTTCTGCTCGAAAGGCCGAACACACTTTGTGCTTTCCTTTTTTTTGTTTTTTTCCCCCACTGGGTGTGTGTGTATGAAAAATATCGTGTTGATGGCAGTGTGTGTGTGTTTGTGTGTGCGGCTTGGGGAAACAAAAAATTTGAACATTTAAGTAATATGTATGAAAAAAGGCTGTTCACATGAACCTTTGATTCTTGGAGAGTCAGCAGAAAGTTTGATCTTAAAAATAAAATCCTGCCAAAAAAAAGAGACATTATAACCTAAAATATCAAAGCCTGTCAAAATGAAAAATGATTCTGTTAAATGTAAAATCCTGTTAAAAAAAAAAAAAAGTTAATTTTGACCTTGAATATAAAATCTTTCAAAAAATATAAATTTTTAATTTAAAAATAAAATCTGTAAAAAATATATAAAATCTTTTAAAAAGATTAAATATGTCATAAAATGTACATTTTTACTTTAAATATAAAATCCATCCAAAAATATGAATTTTGATGTTAATTATCAAAACATAAATTTTGTTCCTTATATGAAATCAGTCCAAAAATATAAGTTTTGGCCTAAAATATAAAATATTTCCAAAAAAATATAAAATCTGTCAGAAATATTGATGTTTACTTTGAATATAAAATCCATTAGAAAAAATTAACATTTTGGATTTTAGATATAAAATCCATGAAAAATACACATTTTCATCTGAAATCCATAACCCTTTCAATAAAGAGCAGCATTAACTTTAAACACACAGGAGTGTTGAAGAGGAAACATTTTAGAAAGTGCCCATTAGTTCAGTTTGTACAGAGGCTTTGTCTGGGTCGAGTCCCGGCCGGGGGGTCGAGTCCCGGCCCGGGGTGCAGGACTGTATCAGACCAGATGGTTCAACACAGCTGATGTGATTCGGACTCTCCAGCTGTTTTTCCCTCACAGGTCATCAACGGTTTGCCAGCAGCATCGATGTGGAAGTCACATTTGTGTCCAGAACCTGACAACAGTTTAAAAGTGGAAGAGTTTATGACGTGTTCACTGAGTGATGTGAAAACTGCTGGTCTGCTGAATGCTAGTTACACTATTAGCTTCACTCTGATCGTCTTCTGTAGTTATCTGCATTGTTAGGAGCTGACGGCAGCCATGATTATTATTCTGTCTGATTGTGGAGCTTCTCGACAGGCTCTGGCCAGAGTTCACTGACTCCCATTAAGGAGCTCAGTATCACAGAACCCGTGCAGCCACATCTATTCAGTGTCAGGGAGCTGAAAGTGAAGCCTTTGTGTGCCGGAGACGTGTGCGACTGACTCCAACACTAATTTCTGAGTGCTTACTTAAGCTCACCGAGCTTAACGGAGCATATTAGCCTATGGAGGAATCTCTCTATGGTAACTGTGGCTTATCAAGTGTGTGTGTGTGTGTGTGTGTGTGTGTGTGTGTGTGTGTGTGTGTGTGTGTGTGTGTGTGTGTGTGTGTGTGTGGCGCAGATGAAAAGGAAGAAACGGCACATCAATGAGATGAACAAAAGAATACGAGAAGTGGAGGACGGTTTGGTCTCGATGATGGCGAGGGTCCAAACTTCTCCTTCTGACAGGCTCATATTTTTGCAGTCTAAGTTTCTACGTTGTCTTTGACAGGTTTAATATTTAAAATCATAATTTCTGCTTTTGCTATTTATAATATTATATTATAAACTCAAAATGTATATTTTATGTTGGGATTATATATTCATGGTCAGAATGTGTTTGACAGGATTTATATTTAGGATCAAAATGACATAAGACAAGATTAAAAAAAATCATTTTGATGGATTTATTATTTATTATTATTTTTGACAGATATTATATTTAAAATCTAAATTCATTTTTTGACATTATGTTGCATTTAAGGTCAACATTTCTCTTTTTTGACAGGATATTATGTTTTATGTAAAATTAATATTTTATATAAAAAAATATATTTTACATCAAAATGTAAATGTAAAATCTTTTGACATGATTACGTCAAAATTAAACAAAATTGACGGGATTTTATATTTTACATCTGACTACAAATCTTTTGACAGGATTTTTATGTTCAAGATCAAAATTTATATTTTTGACAAGATTTAATATTTAAGGTAAAAAATGTTTGTTTTGACAGATTTTATGTTTCAGATTAAAATATTTGTTTTTTGGGCGGAATGTATATATTAATGAGCTAAATTCATATTGTTGACATGAATTTGTATTTAAGGTTATTTAAAGAAAAAATGACAGGATTTTATATTTTGCATCAAAATTGATATTTTTTGACAGGATTTTTTTAATTAAATGTTTATTTTTTAAAAAGATTTTATATTTAAGGTCAAAATTAAAAGAAATTGACAGGATATTATATTTTACATGTCTTTATATATGTGAAATACAATGAAAAGAAATATTTTTCGGGAGGAACTGAGGCTCAAGTGTTTCTTTCTGTAATACTGATGTTGACCACTAGACCACATTTTTCTTTTTTTGTCACCCTTGAATTCTTTTTCACCATTTTCACATGAAAAAAATAAAAGAGAACTTAGCAAAAGTAAATCCTCTCTTGCCGCTCAGAGCTTCCATATAGAGGTCTGTCATTGTATGAAGAACACTCAGAAGGTCATCAGTGTATTTACTGATTGTAAAAGTGCAGCATAATCTTTCATATTAACATCTATGGTAAAATAATATCACAGTCTACTTTAGAAATCAGTTCCCTTTTGACTGAATTGTGTTGAAATCTCCTTCTAATGTTCCACAATAGATAATGGTGTCAGTGGCTTGTACGCTTCCTCCTGTCAGCTGTCCCACAATCCAACAACACGTCTCATCCTGTAGACGACGACGTTGCGGTCGTGCGACTCAGCATGTCAGTCAGAAGTGATGCTGACGATGAACGTGTCTGAAATCTGGATTCACTGCTCAGCTTTGACGAGTGAACATCTCTTTGTAAACTTTTAACGTGAACGTGATGAGACGCCTCCTGTAGACACGTCAGTATCGTCCGTACAATATGAACGCATCTGTTATGATATGATTTAATTCTCCAGAGCATTTTTGTGCAGAAGTGACAACATATGTGTTCTCTTCACTCTTTTTCTTTGAATTTGATGAATATCTGTTGAATTTTTTTTTTTTAAGTTGCATCTGCAGAAGCGAGGCGCTCCCGTGTGATCTCTGAGTATTGTGTGTGAAGCAGACCACTTTTCAGAGCGATGCCGGCTGACGGGAGAGAATGGAGGAAAAGAAACTTGAGAGAAATGATTGCAGAGTGGAGTGAACCTGTGAACCCTGCAGCATGAAAGCCGGGGGTGGAGGAGGCCAATGAACAATCAGGCTGAGAGTGAAGAAAGTTCACGTTTAATGGTCTGTTTGCAGATGCGCCCGCTGCCTCGTCTCACATTCACGAGGCAAACTGAGCTGACAGTTATCTCCCGCTTTGTTACCGACTGGCCTTTACGCTCCTCACTTATGTTTCCACGTGGAAAAATATCAATATACCCAGATACAATCTTCTTTAGACTGGATTAGATGTGACACGGGATCAACCATGTGCAGTCGGACAACCTTTGGATGAGAGTGTTTTTTTTTTTTTGTTTTTTTTTTTCACAAAATGTTTCAAAATGAGTTACAAACTGGGATGGCATGTTTTTATAAAACGAGATGTGGACTAAAAACAACCTGGTCTTGTTTTAATGGATGCAGCTGCTGCTGTCTGAACAGTGTTGCCAGATCTCACGAGAGAAACAAGCCTGAAACAAGCAACTTCTCTGGTCGTGAGGAAAAAAAAAAAAAGATCATTACACTTTGCACACACACATAAATATCACCCTGAATCCAGAAATGTATTGCGTTGTATCATTGTATGTATAATTGTTTTAGTTCAAGGACTTCAAAACAATATGACACACGACACAACAGGAGGAGGATCGAGGACGAACACCATCCTCACCTGTCAAGGTGATTCAGGCACCAGATATAAAAACATATTCAACAACTTAACAATTTGTTGAAAAAGAAGATCTGAAATATCTTTAAACGGCCCACAGTCAAACAAGAACACAATGAAATCAAATCTCAACAAACCCCCAAAAAACCAGCAACTACCAATATTTAGAAGTGACTTTACAGAAAAATAAACCCAAAGTCGCTCATAATAATCGAACGTGTCGACTGTGGATATGACGCAGTAAATCTGAGGAGGTCATCGATCCGTCTGAACCTCATCACTCATCTCCAGTATCGCAGGAAATTTGAACATCAACCGAAGCCGTTTCTTTACTTTTACACCTCGAAATACCAAATTTCATACCGACTGGGATCTGCCTCTTCATCAGAGGAACTGATGGAGCATCTTCGTCCTCTGCAGTTAATTTCCACATCATCTTCTTCCATTCCTCCGCTGCCCTCCGCTCCCACTGTCCTCACCTCCCCTCTCTCTCTTTGTTTTTTTTTTAACTGCCTTCGGAGATTTTTTTTTTAAAAGGCTAGTCAGCAAGTCTGCGCTCTCCACTTTAACTTCATTACATCCAATTAGACGCCGTGTCCTTCAGTAGCGTTCAGAGCGGAGCTGAGGTGTCCAGCTTCAACTTAACGGCAAAATCATTTTATTTCCAGCCTCTTTTATTTTCTCCCGTGTGCTATTTTATTTTGTTACTGCCATGATTCTGCTTTTAATGCTGCCAGTTTTTTTTTTTTTCTTTTCTTCCCAGTCAACAAAATATAAACATTTAAATCTGTGTTTTACTCAAACTTGGGAGGTTGATTTACTTAAGATTATAATCTGCTGGATATTTAGTGATGTGACATGTAGCTTTAGCATGTTGGTGTGAAGCTAAATAATGGATTTGAGTTGGATAAGAGGTGATTGTGAAGAGCACTTTGTGAGAGCTCTCCGTCCAGCAACACGAGGAAGAAGAAGAAGAAGAAGAAGCTCACAGTTTGATGGAATTACGGCCAACTGCATGACTTACCTCCTGAGAGTTCGTACAGGTCGAAATCAAAAGCAGTGAATTATCCAAACTTTATTCACATTTAAAGTTAAATCTGTGATAACGTGTTTGAAAGTTAACGCGACCGTTTTTTCTCCAGCGTTCAGGAGCGTAAAGTTTCTGTTGTGCACCTTTCAAGCCATGCGTGGATCTTCAGGAATAACCAGCCCGGTCTCACAGGTAACCACAGATATGTCCGAGCTTGACGTCCGTACACTCAGCATCAGGAGGTGGAGGGGACGGTGGTGGTGACGTTACAACAGCCATCAAAGCTGCCAAACGGCTGACTGCAGTCGAGTCACACCACTAAAGATACCTGCAGACATCTCCACCCGTGATCGTGGCGACCAAAGTAGCCAAACTGCTCTGTTTTCCAGGAGAGAAATGGAAATTTCAAAGTAAACAAAACTACTGATCTCACATTTATTCTACTTTGCCCTCATGCTTACGAAAAGTCGGGTGAAGTTTCGTAGTCAACAAAACATTTCTGGAGCGTCACAGTATTTTCCTCAAAGACTGACGCAGCTGCTTTAAAATTCATTTGTCACTGAGTGTTCTTCATTATGAAAATGATGTTCAAAAGATGCGTTAAAGTATGAAAACAGTGAAGCAGACTGAATATGTTACTCCAGACTGAAGAAAAAGCTGCGACAGGTTTCTCCAATTTCTTCAGAATTAACCAGCAGGCCGGGAGGAAGAGCGGTCGTCCCCTGAAATAATGACAGACTTTCCCTAATTGGCCATAATTTGTGCTGCTGGGACCTCTTCAACTTCCATTCAGTCCTTTTCTAAAAAAAACTTTTGTTCAGTCCGTGTCTTCCCCAGCGAAGGCAAGACTGAAATTTGCAAATGAACATATTGAAGAGAAGTTCCTGCAAAATAGACACAATTTCAATGAGCACCTTCCACACAGACACACCAGTGAACAGATTAAACCTGCCAAGTATTAAAAAAAAAACAAAACTATTCGCCTAAGAAAGTTCTGTGCTCTCGGCCTCCCTGCTGCTGTGAAAAGTAACCTGGTGAGAGCAACAAAAGCTTTTTTTTCAGGGTTTTGTACCCGCGGCAGAATCTCTGCAGCAATCTCACATCTCCTGCGTTCTGTCTCCGCAGCACAGGTGAGATTTCCCATATGTCTTCATTTCGTGTCCAACTCCACGGAAACGGAGCAGACGTGAATGAGAGTGGAGCTGATGGATTGCAGCCCGGGTCACGCATGACTTAGCATCTTCGTTTTGCTTCCCCTCCTCACGGCGGCGGCGTCGCTGGAAACAACAGCGGAGATTATTTACACAGACGCGGGAAAAAGAAAAAAGGTAAATGAGCCGACTCGCTTCCGTCGAGGTCACAGATCTCTGGAGGTGACGGTTTCAGTGACACGTGATGAGCTTCACTTTCATACCAGCGGTTGATTTAAGGGAGAAGTGGTCTTTAATCACACCGATCTCTTTAAATTCATCACGTTCTGTAAACATGACTGATCTGATCGGTGAGAACAGCCTTCAGCATCTTCATGACATCCACTCTGCTGATGAAAACCAAAGTTGTAAGAGGAGGCTAAACACATTCCAGTCTGCTGGACTCATCGATCCGTTAACTGGCATGAAAGTCATAAGTTAAGAGCTATTTCAAGACAACAGTGCTTCAGTGCATTGATTTAACTGTAATGTTGTTATTTCAGACAGTGTAATAAAGCGGTTCAGGTGTGATGAAGAAAGAAAGGAAAAGTTTGCTTTACACAAAAACTACTGAACGTATTTCCATGAAACTTGGTTGCAGGATGAGTCTCAGCCATGAGTAGACCCCGTTAACTTTTCCGTTAAAGGGACATATCCAGAATTATTTCTTTCTTTTACATTAAAAGACAGGCTGTTTCCCATTTTTTAAAGTCTCATGCTAAGAAGGCTAGCCTGCCCGCGATGCTAACTAGTGCTGACACAGCGCTGCAGAAAGAGAGAAGATCATAGTAACAGTGTGAGAAGACGAGCTGCGGTGGAGTCGGCGCTCGGTTCAGTTTGTGATTTGCGTGGAAGAGCAGAGAAGCTTTTTGTTTGACCTAAACACACGTTCGATCATCATTTGGACGACGGGACAGTGTTATTCCAGCGCCCTGATGGATCGCCACAGAAGGAATATGATTGTGTTTATTAGTCTGAATGATCAGAACTTGTTAAACGCAAATAAACACACCGACAAATAATTTATTATTAGCTCAGGAAAGAAGATCCCCCGTTGATCTCCGAGGCGAAGCTTCCCGCGGAGCTCGTCTACCTCCTCGTACCTCCACACGCCACCTGAAGCCACCGAGGAGGAAAAACTCTGGTGTGTTCTGAGCTGTAATGGATGTTTAAATTAATGAGCTCAAGCACAAATGACTCGGTAAACTGTCACAGTGATGCAGAACACATGCACGACAGGTGGATGAATCAGATTTCCGAATCAGCGTAAATACAGCTCATGGAGATGCATGAGATCTGCAGCGGGCACCATATAACCTTGTTACAACTTCTCCGGGAGAAAATATATTAATAACCCTGTTAGAGTGGAAAAAATATATTACGGCGCCTCGGTGCTCCCCCTCCTCCCCCCTCCTCCCCCAGATAATGACATTTCGGTGAGAGCAAATGAAATGGGCCAATTTTCAAACTCATTACAAACTCAGTACTGAGAAGGATTGGGGGGCGAAAAAAAAAAAATGGAGGAAACAGAAGGATGGAGAGAATACGAGACCGACGGTAAACATCGGCTTTGCATCTCTGTGATTGTGTTTGTATATGTGCTGCCTTGTCTGGGCCTTCAGGTGTGTGTGTGTGGATGCTGTGTGTGCTTTTTGTCTGCCTCTCCCTGTGTGTGTGTGGTGTGTTATGTATGCTTTGAGCGTACCTTTTTTTTTTTTTTTGATGTGTGTGTGCGCTGTGCATCAACTCAGCCCAAAGCCAAGCTGACAGACAGCTTCCCTCTGAGGAGCCCCTTAGTGTTTCTGATTGATCGTCATAATGCCAAGGTACAGGCCCCGTCCTTGGTGCCTATGCTAATCGCAGCCTCATGCATATTTATGAGCTCCTTGGGAATCAACCAGCTAAATAAAGGATGAGGCCGTTGGCTTGGAGCTGCGTTCATCACTGACTCTGATTGATTAGAAAGGCAGAAAAAAAAAAATCAGCTTATAAAGACCCGTGTGTTTTTTTTTTTGTTTTTTTTTTTCCCCAGCACAGGGATGATAATAGAGCTCGAGACTCGTAGGAGAAAAAAACAAAAAGCGAAGGTCTGGAGATTAAACAATTAAATGGATTAATGTTTGTGAGGAGTTGGACCGGTGTGGCTGTCGGTCCCTTTAACTGGGACTCGGTTGTTTCTCACCAGGACTGTTTCTGTTGGCTTTTAACCTTCCAGGCTCCTCAAGTGTCGGATCTCTAATGAGCTGCCACAAGTTAAGAAAATAATCTGATAGATTTACTCAAACGTACCCATCAGAGACTAAACGGTGAATCCCTGAAGTAAGACTGAAAACGATGGCGGACCGTTCCTTTATCGTTTATCGTCCTACACTTTAAATCATCTAAATAACTCGATGTTTTCTGGACTTTCTTTCCTTTTCCTTCGGGGTGACGCACTCTGAAACTCTAAAACTTTGTATCCTTGTAGACGTGTCACTAACTTTTCCAACATCCTGCACATCAACAAGGCTGTAACAGCCGACACATTGATTTTTTGTTTACCACCTTTTCTTTCAGCTGACGAATCATCGCTCTCATCCCGCGTCGCCCTTCATCACGCCGGAATCGATGACGGAAACTTACCCAGGGACGTCAGCGAACAACAAGGTCAGTAACAACAATTAAGGCCCCCCCAAGCAGACGAGCGCAGAGGTGGAGGGTAACTACTGTTGTTGTTTTACAGCTGTAGAGGCTGAAACAGAAGCACTCTGTGGAGTCACTGCACCAGCCTGAAGAACGATTCACATCTCCACGCTGATGTCAAACTTCTTAATGTAAAGACACATTATCACTGCCATCTTACAGAGTTCATCATTCATCATCCCGCGGCTTCATTTGACTTGTTTTTCACCTTCTATCGTGATGTTCTTATCTACTCCAGTTGTTAAGGAGAATACTAGAATGCTGTTTTGTGGATCCAGAAACTTCCCCCAGTTTTCCATCTCCGTGTAGGCGAGTAGATAATGACTGTGTGAACTGCTCCTTTAAGAGCGAAAGGATGACAGAAATATTAACTCGCATGTTGTGACGTTCAGCTGTCGATCAGATTAACACACAGGACGTTCAGTAAATCAGACTCAGAGGCTGTAAGGAGAGACGCCGGATCACGTTCGACATTTTGGTCCCTTTATTTCATGTTAACCACATTTCAAACAACTAAACAACCAATGGTAATGGCATCACCAGATCTAAACAACACTTTGCTAGACAAATAATCATCAGAATAATAATTATACAAAAGAAATGTACAAATTCAAGACAAAAAAAACAAACAAAAACAAATTAAAAAAACAAAAACAAAAACGAAAACAAACAAAATATATAATACAGATGAACGGCCATGAATCAAGCCAATAAAATAAAGCCTTAGTGGAAAAAAACAAAAAAGAAACAAAGAAAAACATTTCTGGCATTCACATCGTCTTCAATACAACACTCTGACTGTCTTTGTCTTTATAGGTCCATTAACGAGCCTGACTGGACTCCAGCGAACAAATAAAACGTAAGCGCAGACTGAACAGTTTGCCACAACATTTTGCCACAAAGTATGTCGGTTCTGGCCAAGAAGAGCATCGACACTTTACAAACCAAACAAATGTTACCAGAGATGACCTTCACCTGAGCGAAGTGTCACTCCAAACTGAGTGATCAGCTGTCTCCTAACGCTGACACCGATCTGTATGAGTTGTTGACGTAAAATAAATGAAATGATGGGTTAGAATCAGTTTTGATTTGATTAGAAAAGTGCTTCCGTCTTTAGTTTGAGTGACTCATCCATGATGTTTGAAAATGAAGCCCTTAATTTGGTGTCTTCTTTACCTCAGACGACGCTGCGTCTGTTCTTTAGTCCCCAGAAAAGACCAACGAATCCCCAAATATCCTCACAGTCCTTTTGACTTCACACAGTTCAGAGGACGCAGAAATAAGAGTCTTTAATATTAGATTGTTGTTTCGTCTTTCGTCTTTTAAGGGAAATATGAAGGTCTGATCAAATGAGGAGACAAAGGGGAGCTGAAGTCAGCGGTTTAATTCTCATTAAGTCCTTCTCTTTGAGCTGCGGTGGGATCTGAACTGTCAGCCATGTTGACCTTCGTTCACCCCGGGGTCGATCATTAACTGACATCATTTCCTATCACACCGGGCGGCGAGATTAATTTTTAAACCTCGGTGGGTTTAGTGAAAAGCAAATTTGAGGCTTTGTTTGCAGAGGGAGAGTAAATGTGACCCGTCGCTTTGTGTTCTCCTCCACTGAAATGTATCCAGAATATAAAACATGAAAACGTGGCGCGGCTCACAGTTCTGAGCTAAAGATAATTAATTAACGTGTTTTGATCACCGTCGGTAGAGTTACTCTCAGTCATACATCTCCAGTTCCCATCAGAAACTTCTGAAAAATGTATTCTGAAATATTATCCTAGAGAAAACGCTTAACGGAAAAAAATGTGTGATCGTCTCCTGCGTGTTGCTTCGTGTGTTTGAATGTTCACCTGACAGAAGCTGCGAAACATCCAGAAGTTCTGTTTGGTTCGTCTCGATTTCAGTTAGAGATTTATCACCGTTTGCTCTTCGTCCTTTCAGCTATTTCAAGTCAAACCAAGTATTCACAACCACGGAAACGAATGGATGAAAAAGTTGAATAAATGACTCTTTGTTTAGTTCTTCTAGAGCCCGACTAATACTGAAGTTCTGAGGCTGGTGCTGGTACCAGTTTATGAGAGTGAATATATTCTGATATTGATATAACACTTGTGACTCGGGCTGCAGCTAAAGATTATTGTCATTATCAATTAACCAACTGATTGTTTTGACGATTACTCAGCTAAATGTTTTTTTTCTGCACTGTGATTTCTGAAAAAAAAAAGTGTCCATATCAGACATCACATATGCTGAAACCGATTTATCTTGGATAGGTTCTGATACTTTCAGTCGGGCTCTAGTTCTTTCACCCGGACTTCAGGGCGACCTGGTCGAGTCAAACGTTAAATCCGAACAACTTTCTAAAAGTCTCCTTCAAGAATAAAGATTTCATTTCAATCTTCTTCCTCACCGTAAGTCACTCTGAACGTGGGCGTCAGCTTAATGTGCAATATGCAAAAATATATTTCTTAATTCTTTCGACGACGTGTCTGAACGGAGCGTTTGTAGGAAGGTAACATAAGACTTTTGTTTCAAACTAAGACCCACGGCTGAGAACGACACCGACTGCTGTGCAGAGCGATGGTGTGTTTTGAAATGAGAACCTTTTGTTTGCGACGTGCCTGGTGTGTGATGTTTGTCTGTTTGTTTGTTTGACTGTGGTTGTCTTATCTTATTTACAGTCAGGGTGGATGCACACTATAAGATTTTGGCAAGACTCACTTCACATAAAGCCATCCAGAAACATTCATGATTTTTTTTTTTTTTTTTTCTTTCAGCCTCAATGAAGAAAAACAAGGTGTTTTCTTAAAGGCGAGGCGGGACTGTTGCTCTTTTGTCTGTTTGATGCTGTTGTTATTTATCACCATGCATTGACTCCACGCATCGTAGCTCGTGACATGCTACACTATTTGTAACCATTTTTTTTTTCCACCCCATTAAAAGCAAAACTGTTGATCTGATGCAGCGTGAATGATGATTTTTTTTCTTTTCTTTTTTTTTTTTTTTTGGTAACCAATTACTGAATTACAAGTCTCGTTAGTGTTTAACATTGATGCAATCAAGAGGCCGTAGCTGCGAGGAGATTCATCAGCGTTTGATTTCAAAGAAAAAAAAATAATAAAAAAGGCAGAAATATTCACAAGTGTCTGTTGGCTTCTTGCTTTGATCCAGCGACTGAATCATCGACAGAAAACATCCGCATCTCGTCTCTCTCTACAAACACTCCCGGTTGGATAAACATCTGTCGAGGCGTCGTTTGAACCTCGGCTAAATGTGAAAGTTCCCATTAAATCTTCCAGTGTGCATCCAGCCTTCAGAGGGAGACAACATTCAAGGCGTAGAATATATCTAAAAAGGAAGTACTGTACAATAGTCACATCACAGCCCAGCAGAGAGGACAGAGAGATAGAGAAGGAAAAAGTGGCGCTTTCTTTTTTTTTTTTTTTAACATCTGATTTTTGTTTTTTTTTTTCAACATATCATTTTTTCTTTTCTCTTTGTACAAGCATGTAAAGTCCCCAGTGTCACTGACGCAAACACACACACATGAAAAATCACCGCTGTGTGTGTGTGTTTGTCGCTTTTTTTTCATCTTCTGTACAGGTTGTTTGTGTGTGTGTGTGTGTGTGGGGGGGGGGGGGGGGGGGGTCACGGGCACACACACACATGTAGATAAACACACGCACACACTCAAATATGCAAGCATGCCCTCTCACACAAGTGGGGGGTGGGGGGGGGTGTCACGGGCACACACACACACACACACACACACACACACTCATGCTCACAGGTCGGGGTCGGGTCAACACGAAGCAGTTCTTTGCGTCGTGTGTTCCCACGTGTTGCGTTGGGAAGGACAGGCGGCGTCAACGGCGGTTCAGAGAAGAGGTCTTCAGCTCTCAGCCAATCAGAAGGAGCTGAGCGCCTCCAAAGCCACTTCATAGCAGAACTTATACTGTTCCTGTGGAGGGAACACAACGAGCCACGGTCAGAATCAACCTTTAAACCATTAAAAGTAACACAACACAATTTCATACTGTTTCACTTTGTTTATATGTGGCGGACCCTGCCACCTGTCTAGCCTCAGACAGTATTGTGGGACCTTTTTCTCATCCGAGAACAGCTTGTTTCTAATGTTCCAACTCTACAAGCCCCGTGTTTAGTCAGTTTTCTGGAGATGCTGCTACAGAGCAGGACCAGGAAGCCCCGGGCTGAAGTCCAGGTTAGCCCACTTTGGTATGTGTCAGTGTGAACACGTTCTTTGGCTGAGGAGGCTGTCAGAGTGTTTTCAGCTGCGCGAGTGCTGCAGTGTGAAAAGCCTTCCTGTGAGGGCAGCTGTATGCAGCCGTTAAACTTTAATAATCCTCAGTTTATGACTGACGACGTGTAGCTCAAACTTTTCTGCCCCACAAAAACATTCACGCCCAGCACCCGACAATTCTTATCTACTAGTTGGAAAGGATCCAAGTTAAAATGACTGAAAGTAAGGTCGGCACGATAGCATCCACACATAAAATCATGTTTCACTCTGTGTTTTTCCCCTGGTCATCTTCATCACCCCTGACACGTCTCTTTGCCTCACAGTAACACAGCAGTTGACATGAAGGATGTACCAACTCCTGCACTGATAGTATAATATTTAACTTCTGGGTGAACTTCTGTACTTTGTGTACAATAAACAGCACATGCATATTTATGAACGTGCGCTGCACTGTACGAGGTCGGCCCAAACCTTTTCTCTGTAACTGTACATCTTTGGCCACAGGCCAAAAACAAGCACTTATTGTATTGTTTCCTTAAAATGCAAAATAGTTCAGAGGTCCCAAGATCCTCTGAACGATTTCCTGCACCAAGTGTCACTCTGCATCAGTATGAATATCAGTAAAAAAAAACCTGAGGGGCAAGTGAAGAATTACTCTTTTTTCTTCTAGTGATCCATTTTCTAAATTGTGATCTATATTGTTTTCTCTCCTGTGCGTATGATTAGACAACTGGAGGGAAAAAAAAAGTATCTCAATGTATTTTCCCATCTGTAAAAACACACGAAAAAAATCTTTCAGGACGAAAATTGCTTTTATTTTTTTATATGTGAAACTGAGTGGAAAAGAAATACTCTTGTTTTCATTCATGAACATCTTTTTCTTCCCCGAGAGAAATTGTGAAAAAAGAAAAAGATTTTTCTAGTTTTTTTTGTTTTTTTCACAAATTTACACTTAGAAAGATTATCTTGGTGAAGCTTTTTCCTACCAATTACTGAGGCATAAACACAGAAGAGGAAATATCTTAGATCTGAAAATGGTTCACCAGAAAAATGAATTCTTCATTTGGCCCTCAGGGCTTCTGTAGTATAATCATGGCTGGAAACACCTTGGACACTGTGATCTAAAGTCTAAATGTCAAGTAGCTGCCACATTTAGCTCTGATACTGCATATGATGATAACTTCTTAATGCACCAGCTGGCTTTAAAATGTGTGTGTGTGTGTGTGTGTGTGTGTGTGTGTGAGATGAGTCCTCACCATAGTCTCCACCATATTAGTCTTGTTGTTCCTCAGTGTTTTGACGGTGTGGAAAACATCCACGATGTTCTGCTGCTGGATCATCTCATTGATGCTGCAGATGGCACAGAACGTTCCAGAACGCCCTCCACCGGTACTGCAGGGGAGGAAGAGGAGGAGGAAGAGGAGGAGGGAGAAGGAGAAGACAAGATCATCACCATCATCATCCTGGAAACCGAAGTGAGTATCAGATTAAAGCTCTACAGAGAGAATTAAGAAAGAAACGGAGAGAATCGAGAACACGTCTCGTCTTTGTGGACGAGCTGCTCTGAGGTGAGAGCTGTTCTCTCTCCTCCTCTACAGAACAGCAGGACATGATTCCCCTCTTTTATCACCGTGGGAGCCGTGCTTTTAAAAAACGTGTTTATCGTGGAATTTAATGTTTCCTCTCAGGGATTTCTCTTCTCCTCTGAGTTATTCTCCTGTCACTACTCAGCTACCGCTGCTGTGTTTGAGGTTGTTGATGTCAGCTTTTCAAAATCGCCCTTGAAACCTCTGAACCCAGAACTCAGAAACATTTCAGTGGATTTTAATAAAGCTAATAACACCAGTTATGAGAGACAAGACTCGTCTCTCAGCCGTGACTGTATGTATATCGGTGCTCGGTAGTGTGGAGGAGGAACGGCTCTCTGTTTACAAAGGAAAACTCTTTTAGCCTTCAGCCTTTTGAGAGTGTACCACCAAGTCTGTTTTGGCAAATGCTGCCCCCAGAAAACCAAATATTTCTGTTACTAGTAGCTGTAATAAAGATGCTTTTGCATCCAAGTCTTTGCAGCAGATGCTAAGAGAAATAATGTCTTTTCATATCAGTTTGGGATCTCGACAGACATTGAGGACAAGCTGCTCTTCATAAACCCAACACATCAACATCACCTTTAAAGGGAAATGTCTGACTATTAATAAATACATGAAAAGTATATTTTTAAAGCAGCATTATCAAGAAATTGGAATTGAAATGTATAATTTTGTGAAAATTGTGTGATTTGGCGCCCTGTAGATGCAGCAACATGTGACAGAGACATCATTGACCGTATTATAAGACACTGTACCATCAAAAAGTTTCATAATGTTGCTGTAAGTATTGATGAGTGTGCGTCCAGTGATAGGAGTCAGAGCAGATACAGGCTGTTATTGATTTATGTTGCCGTCTCTGAACCTTCATCATCAGCGATCTTTGACTGCAGTGGGCAAATCCAAACGTCAACTAAAATCGAATACGAAACCTTCTGAGTGTTTGTGTGCGTGTAGTTTCATCTCTGCTTTTGTAATCAATGATATTCTGATTGATGATCGCCTTTAAATCAATTTATTTAGACCCACACACCTGCTGTCCTGAACCAGGAATAGTTAGTGATTAGTTTCAACATGCTCACAACTGGAACTGCTTCTTAAACTTTTGGCAAAAGTTTTTTTTAAAATATAAATGATTGTACAGAGTGCATACAAGTTCCAGGATGTCAAATTTGACATTTGATATATATATATATATATATATATTTTTTTTTTTTCTAGAGCAAACTAAAGTGAAACAAGTCCAACAGTGAAAGTTTAGAAAAGGCTAAATGAGACAAAGACTGACAGGAAGTGACAGAGTGAACATGCAGAACAAAGAGAACTGTCTCTGCATGCAGCTCAAAGAAACATGAGCCCTACTAATGGATTTAAGACATCTGAATTGATGTGTTCACATTTCACAGACTCAATTCAGGGGTTAACTAGCTGTAATGGACAAATGGTGGAGTGACGCAGCCGTATTTGTGTGTATATATCGTGTGTTTACAGCCCGATCAGCAGTCAGCAGTCAGACCTCCCGCCATGAAAAGAGCTCCAGACTTTCCCGTCTCGACCGGTTCCAGCTGAATTCCTTCAGTATTCCGACTGAATAAAACATTCGGGCGCTGAGAGGTGGAGTGGCAGCCGTCAGAAAATTCACCCACAGTCTACTGCTAATGCTGCTGCTCTGCATTAACAATACCCGGGCCGCCACAGTTTAGATACTATCAGGTAAATCAATTCTCCCGGATTTTACTAACTAATTATTTGAGCTGAACTGACTACAAATGAACGCGTCCAAAAGTGGTGAAGAATGTTAAAACAGCCAGAATGCACGCATCACTGGACCAATCATTTTAAACAACTCATTTTCAGGTTTATTGCATTTTTGTTACGTACAGAATCCGCAAATCTATTTTGAAACGGGAGACGGCACTACTGGTTTTCATTACGCTGCGTCTGAGATAAAAAACTTAAAATGCAAAGGTTTCCCTGCAACAGATCTGGGTAAGGGATAAAAATGAGACTGAATACATTTTACATTAGTGCTGTCAGATACATCTTAGGGGCTAAAATGCATGAAACCTAATTACTGAACAACAACCAACAAACCCAATAAAATCAAGACAGGCCGAGACTCGAGTTTTACTGAGGGCCAGGGCAACTTTCAGTTTGTTAAGTTTATTAAATTCACCATCCGAAGGTCGACCAGTAACATGTTCTAGCTCATGTAAGAGAAACTAACGAGGATCCACTGAAGCCGATACTGATGACGATGTTAAAACATTAACGATACACAGCGTACCGACTTTCTCTCGCTTGGCAAAATGGTTAAAGGAAAACTTTCAGCCTATGAAAGTTCTTATCTTCATAGTTCTGTTCCTGTCATGAAACGGTGAGTGCGGCCGTGCAGGATTTAAAAAAACAAATCACCAAGTTAGCCAAACAAGAGAAAAACCAACGCTGAACAGCAGAATTATTACCCAGAATACTTTCAGGGCTACACCGCGTGCGCCGCAGATCGATGACAGATGCTTTGTGAGAGAGAGGAATTATCAGATATATTAGACTCAAGGTGTTTATGAAATACTTGGGAGCCACATTTTTCAGATATGAACTGCAGCAAGCTGTAAATATATTAAGAGATCCTCCGGGACAAGACGGCACACTATTTATTCTTCGCCATCTGAAATACATATCTATATAAATAAATACAGCACAGAATGCTGTTGTCAGTGTGTCGGCCCCTCAATATTCTCTAACAGCCTTCCCTCCTCTGTGTGATTCACTGAAAATGAGACATGTAGTCAGCATTAAAGACCCATCAGACTCCAACCTCCAGGACAAGTGAGGAGCAGAAAAATAATCAATTCTCACCAGCTACTGATTGAACCATCATGTTTCTCTTTATCTCTGGTATTACTTAGTCTGTGAAATCAATATCTGGGGCTGATTAGCCAGTGAAGCTGCCTTCACCCAGAGGCAGAAGAAAGCCTGCATCCCATCAGTTACATTTACTGCAGGTTAGAGCTTAGCAGTGATGGTAGCGGGTCGGTCGGGTCGGTCGGGTCGAGTCGGGTCGAGTCGGGTCGGGCAACGATAACCCAAGTATTTTAATTTCTTATGATTATGATTTTATTGAAAAATAACTGATGCACATGTAAGAGGAGTCAAGCCTGAACAATCGATAGCTTTCCGTATTGATTTAAGCTGGGGGTCACAGATGGGATATGTATCACTGTCACCATCTGTATTCCAATAAGACACCACAAGATTAACCATTGATTCTGTGTGTAAGCGTTAACAGCTGAGTCAAGATCAGCACCAAGCAGCCTTGAGGGGCAAGGGAGGATTTTTATTTATTTATTTTTTTATTTCTGGTGATCCATTTTCCAAGTCTGATCTGAATAACTTTATCTGGGTGGGAAAAGAAGTTTTGCCAGGATAATCTCATAAATTCTTTCCTCATTTGTTTTTCCATCTGCGAAAACATGTGGGGAAATTAAAAAAAAAAATCAGTTAATTGGAGATGTTTAAAACAATTTTTAAAAATTAAGGAGACAGATCGTGTCTTCAGGTCGAAATGAGAATTAAATAAACAAACACTTAAAATTGAGCCCGCATGTTTTCACAGATGGAAAAAAAAGGAAATTAGAAATGTTTTACTTACAAACCCTTTTTTTTCCATCTGTGAAAACGTGGAATTCCACCCACTCAGGTGGAACCAAGTAAAAAATAATTAAAAAAAAAAAAAGTTTCATTTTTTTCCCCCCAAAGATACCTATTTTCTTTCAGTTGGGAAAAAAAAATGTTCAAAAAATAAGTTTTGCCAGGATAATCTGTCCAAGTTTTGATGGAGTAAAAAGTAAAAAACAAAACAAAACAAAACAAAACAAACAAACAAAATATTCTGGAGGTTTCGTTTTCCAAAGATTCGGGATTATCTTTCCAACTTCCTTTTGTTTTTCAATCTGTGAAAACATAGAATTTTTTTATATATATATATATATATATATATATATATATATATATATATATATATATATATATATATATATATATATATATATATATATATATAAAAATGCATAAAATAAAATAAAGTTAAAAAAATAAAAAAAAAACTCAAGATTTTCCATTTATGAAATTGACTGGAAAACATAATATGAAAAAAAAAAAAAAAATCTTGTTTGGCTATAAAATTTCTCTTTTTTGTGCCTCGTGTTTTAAATAGGACTAAAAGCATTCATGTTTTTTTTCCAGGTGAGTTTAATTTCTACGTGCAGACTAAACACAAGATAATTCTGTTCTCTGTTGACATATGATAGAGTTTTTTTCTTTCTTTGTTAACTCAGTTTCACCTCTGAACAAAAAAAAAATAAATGTTCACCTCGCTTCACACATGTTGCTGCCTTTCTCCTCATTCAGATTCACACATGGAACAAACCAAACCAAAAATTCAGGACCAGATCCACACATTCTCCTGAAACTCATCTTTTTTTCCATTTGGTTTCAGTCACGAGAGAGAAAAAAAAGTTTTTCCCCTCAGATATTTTCACACATGGAGAAAAATAAGGAACTTATTAGGAATAAGGCAGATTTCCCATCAGATCTCAAGTCATAAACACAGAGAGGAAATAGTTTAAATCAGAGATTAAATCAAAAAAAAATATCTTCACTTGACCCTCAGGGCTTCAACAGATACTGACTGCTGCTGCTTCTACTGTAGTTGGGGGAAACTATTTAGGCTTTGCAGCTGAAAACTTTTTAAATATATTTTTATTTTCGATGTGGTGATAAAGCAGCTGCCATAGTACTGAGTGACACATGAGTTCATAAGAAATTTGAAAATGACCACTGTCTACATTTAGTTCGTAGCATACAATCTCTGAAAATCTTTAGAACTGTGAGCTGCCTATTAAGAAATAATTTAGAATGATTTAAGATTTTAATATCACATTTTTCAGCACGTTTAATGAAAACAGCCTGTATCCCAAACTCTCTTTCAGAAATCACACTGAGAGCAAAAAGAACCTCACAGCCGCCAGAAAAAACAAAAAAACAAAACAAATCAATGCCAATTCTGATTGGCCCAATGAGCTGTGACAGAGGATGCTGATTGGATGAGCACCAGTGATGCGCTTGAGGCAATGTTTGGTGTGTGAGTGTTTGTGTGTTGTTGTTAGTGAAGTTCCCCTGTAATCTCTCGTCTATAGATTTTACAGCCTCTGTTTCCCCCCCTCATTATCAGCCTCATTTGTTCTGCTGAGATACGAGCTGCGTGGAGCTGAGCAGTGTGTGTGTGTGTGTGTGTAGACTTATAAAAAACACACACACATACGTGTGTGTAATAATGTTATTGTTTTGGTTTTTTTTCTATTGCATTCAGGTCTTGGAGAGTCTCACTGCATTTGTGGAAATAACGTAGTATAAAGCCTTTACTGGTTCCAGGGGAATTCTATTGTAATCTGATAAAACTGCCTCTAGTGATGTAACTCTGTGGATAAGTTGCATTGTGGGTAACGCAGGCGCCAAGGAAGAAGAACTGATATAATAAAAATGGCGACATATCTGGTTCTGCAGTGTCAGTTTTGATCATTTGCTTCTAAACTGCCCATTACGAGACCAACACTGTTACAGGAGTGCATTGCTAGACCTGTGGACTGTTTCAGAGCCTGCTGTCTTCATTACCCACAATGCAACTCGGCCATGTCAGAGGACAGTTAACACCGGGTGGGTGGATTGGCTTACAGAATCTGTTTCCTTTGCTCTTCCTTGACATTCAGATACTGGAAACAGCTGATAATGTGCTGTTTGAACGCTGTAAGCGATGAAAATACAGATCACCTTCTCTTTGGTGCACACGATCAAACTGAAGTCGGAAGAACGACTTGTGAACTCGGGAGGTTTGACCATCCGAGGAGCATGACACCTCCATAGGACATTCATCAGACTGCATTCAGCTTCCCCTGGAGCCACACAAGGCTTTTCACATATGCAGAAGAGAGTTACCCTTTAAACAAGGCTAGATAGATTATAAATACTTAACTATGCAGGTCTTGTTGTGCAGGCAGTCTCTTTTATATCTTCAACCAACTAACTAATTCCTAGTTATGAGCCAAGCTGACATTGTTATCGAACTACAATGAATGTGTACCTCCTGTTATGAATCGTCCTTTGAATCTTTTTAGCCCACCTGCTGTGTGTGTTTGTCTTCCTCATAGTTCACGTCAGACACACCTGAACTGAGATAAATGTTGAGCTCAGACCATCTGTACGTCTGACAGATCAGCGGGGGGAAAATAAAGCATGAAAGAGCGAGCCAGCAGAGAACAATGGATGAGTCTCCAAACACCGTGTATTGTATATATCATCTCAGAGGTCTGTGTGTGTGTGTGTGTGTGACTGTGAGCCTGTTTGTTGTAAAGTGTTTTGTTGTATATGTGTGTGTTCTTTCCGAGTACTTCATCATTGTTAAGTCTCAACGTCTTTCACACACACACACACACACACACACACAGTTTTTCTTTCAGTAGTTTTTGTTTTTTTGTTTTTTATCTTGATCTATCATTCCAGTGAACAGCATTTGTTCTCATCCTCTTTAAACCCAATTCTTTCTGTTTCATCCCAGGTTTGTGTTGTCCGCGTGTCGTGTGTTTGTGTCCAACTTACAGGCAGTGAACCACAGTCCTCCCGTCTCCTCCGTCGTACTGCTCCTGCCACTTCGCCAACCTCCTGACCAACTGGAGGATGGAGCGCTTGGAGAGAGGCGTGTCCCTGTAGGCCGGCCAGCCGATGAACTGGAAGTGTTGCACCAGGCGGTAACCGTCCTGTGGCTGAAGAGAGACGAGGGAAAAATAAGGATTTTTATCACCACAGCTGTCGTCATCACAATAAAGATCAAGCAGTATATATATTTTTTTTAATTTAAGCATGACTGTCTGTCCAAAGGCGACTGTTGACATTTATGACCCAGACGTCTGTCTCTGTCCCCTCCAGCCAAAAATGTGTTGACTGGAAAGGATTCATCATGTAGTCTAACGTGGACTGAGGTCAAATCATTTTAAAGACATAAATGTAGCTGGTGATCAGATTAGATCTTCTTCATTACTGAACATTGCGAGAGTTTTATCTGAGCTTCCTACTTGTTTTTTGGCATGTTCTTGGACGACTAAGATCTCAAACACAGTGTAGCTTTTAGCCAGAAGCTGCCATTCTTCTCAGTGACGGCCTCATTTGCTAATGACAGACTCAGCCAACAATAAAGCACTTTTCATGTGTTAGCGCGCTGTTGTTCTCCAATTTGCTCTTGTTTCTGAAGAAAAATGCCTGTTTAAAGGAATCGGATTGGACTCAAAGAGGACATCTTGTAATGTTTAATTCAATTTCATGGCAGACAAAATGTTTTCAGTCATCTGGCCTGAGGCGGTTGGCATCCACCACCTCAAATACCAAAGCCCGCCATCACTGTCAGACTGATTTACTGTGATGTTTGCAACGCACGTTGACATTTACACACATTTTCCTCCATTTCTCTCTCTCTCTCTCTCTCCTGTATACCTGCTTTACCATTTCTATTCATGCTCCTTCCTCCTCCTCTCGTGTTTCATCCTTTCTTCCAATCAACTCCCATTTCAAACTTTTTCATTTTGCCCCAATCTTTTTTTTTTCCTTCTACCCTTCATCACTCTTTATGTTTTCCTCTTTTCCCCCCTTTCCTGCTCTCTCACTCTCCTCCTCTTCATTTGATGGCTTAGTGGTTGGTGGTACAGACTCAGCTAGGTTGGAGCTGCTCTCACAGTGTGAGATGTGCTGTTGTGGCGATGATATGAGCCATTTCACGCTAGACTGGTGATGTGTTTGAGAGGGAGCGAGAGAGGGAGAGAGAGCGCTAGAATATAGAGAGTGGGGTAGCGGGGAGTTCACTAAGTGCTATAGGAGCATGCGGACGATAGGGTACCGCTGGAGTTGTACCGTCATGGATGGGTGAGAAAATGAGATCAGAAGGGAGTAACAAGTAACAGGAGGGGAGGAAAGATGAGATGGAGGTGAGAATGCGAAGGGAAAGAAAAGGTGAGAACACAGGCAGGAGAGGACAATAGGAGGAACATGGAGACATGAGGAGAGGATGGTTTTAAAAATGCTCTGTTGTTGTTGCACCACCTCCTACCACGCTGTCTTTGTCTCTTTAGCGTTCTCTCTGAACCAGGACTCGGTTAGCATGGCAGCATTAGTGTGTGAGAGGTACAGCCAGTATCATCTAGTCGGCTGCTTAGTGGGAGCTAAAGGTCAGATGAAATGAAATGAAAAATGCCTTTTATGTGATGTTACTTTGTCTTCCTGGGTGTATCCTTCCACCATCTATTGTTATATGTCAGATAAAGGGCAAGGATGACATTTTTTATTTCTATGGGACAATCCAAACAATTTTGTTTTGAGTTAAATCACAAAAATGAAAATCCAGTCATGTTGTGTTCACCCCCATGGGTAAAGAAAGTCACATTAAGTTTTGGAGTTCACAAAACACTTCCAGATGCCCAGAAATCCCAAATTGATTTGGAAAGATATTATTTGCATCCTCAGTGTGCAGTCAGGCTTGTGCACCCACTTCAGAAGATGTGTGCGCTAATTCTTATAGCTTAGCAACAACAGTGACGTTTAAAAAAAGGGTTTAAATAATGTCTTGTCAAATTAATCTGGGATTTGGGGGCTACCGGAGACTTGGATTACACCAGAAAAGCTGTATGCTATTTTTGTCTGTTGTTTGACATTTTGAGAGGAGAACCCAGTTGTTCAGAGGAATGCTGTTCCATCAGCATGGTACGGTGGCCGTGAGGGGCAAATGAAGACAGTTATTAATTGTTTTTCATTTTCTGATTTAAATTTGTTTTTTTGATTTTTTCTTGCATTTTGCGACAGATTTGAAAAACCTTTTTTTCCAAGATATTTTTTTTCCCCTGCTGAAAACCTTCTTTGCCACACGTTTTCACAGATAGTAAAGAAAAGTCCCAACCAGTTCTAAACTTATAAACACAGGAGAGAAAATAATTTATTTCAGACTTAAAATACTGATCACCTCTTGGCCACTTAGCTAATGTGCAATAATGACTAAATCCTGGTTTAAGTGACCGACCAAGTGCAAGTGTTAATAATGTGAGATGATGGGGGAGACTAAATACTGGAGCACAGACAGATTAGAGTCTCCCAGAATGCTTGTCAACTAATCGTGCTAACCTTGAATACGTTCCAGGATAAGACGTACTGGAGGTCAGGTTGAGAATGTCTTAAAACAATCACCTTTTGTTTTAATGAATTAAGTGAAAGTTGGGTCTACAGAGGAACCATTTGTGTTTTCGGTGGACTTGAACGAGGCCCTGAATGCAACGCTACCTTCAGGTCACCACCATAATTTAATCACGCATTTACTCTTCATTTAACATGAGTAAAGTTTTCCAAATACAATCAGGAAGTGTGAACTTTGTGGGAGTTGCTTTCCCCCTTTTTTCTAAAGGTCTTCACTGCTGTAACTTCCTGTACATTTCACAGCACAAGGAAAACCTCCACCTGAACCACATACTGTTGAATATATGTGCAATAAAGTTAGTATTATTAAAACATCTGTAATTTTATATGAAATGTGAAGGCTTTGAGTACCCTGGCCATGTTGCAGATCCTGAAGATTCGGTTGATGATGTCTTCGTCGATGTCGGCTGATATGAATTCGACTTGAATGGGACCGTAGCAACACGAACTCTTTTCCGGCCAGTACTGCATACATAACTGTAGCAAACAGAGACAGAAATAGGGAGGAGATGGGATACAGACGAGAAAGAGCGAGAAAGAGAAAGTTTACCAGGTTTAATAGACACATTCACGTGGATTTCCTTTCAAACGGCCTAACAGCACAAGTAATAATTGGAAGGCAGAAAATTCTTTTATGAATTCCCGTCATCGATAATGAAGATTATCACCTCTGTGGCTGGATGTGAATTCCATTTTCAAGTTTTTATACTTCCACAGTGAGGCCAGATAAAAGAGTTATCTACGTGTGGAACATAATACTCCGTGCAGGATTAAGATGAGATAAAGCCGACATAAAAACAGGACAGTAATTTCAACACAGTTTTTTTTTCCATCTACACACCCGCCAGACGTGCAAGATAAAGAATGCCACGAGCGGGATTTTATTCACTTAAAATGCCAGACATGTGTGAGCTGAGAATCTACAACTCATTTACAATCAGCGCTGAGCAAGACGACGCAGCTACATCTGTGTTCGTCCGTTGATTATATGAGCACCTCCTACGCAACAACACGGTTTCTGACTGTCAGCTGAATTCTGTTGATTTTAGGGCGTATTTTTGATTATTAATTCAGTATTTTAGATCTGTCAAGATTTGTTAACGAATTGCTGAATAACCACACACGTTGTGAGTGCCAGGGATTTATTCGAAGGACTGTCAATACACATTCACATTCATAAACACGGTCTTTCAATGTATTGCCAAGGTCCTGTGATGTTATAGTAGATGTGTCCGCTGCTGGCTGTCTGCTGTTTACTCTTTTCATGAAACGTAAGTTCGTCCAAAAGCAGGACAAACAGACGGGGAATACTGTTTGTGTGTGTTCGTACCTGTGCCGCGTCCATCTCATTGAGCATTACAATGGACGAGCAGTTGTAGTCGAACACCAGCCTCCAGAAGTCGCCCATGGTGTTTGGCAATGGATGCTGGGTAACAATGAAGGCCGCTGGCTGTTTGTGGCTCTGGAGTATTGAGATGGATCAGATGAATAACAACAGCCAGTAAAAAATAATCAGAGCAAAGATTTTAGATCTCTGCACCGGAATATATCATCACGTACGAAACACACAGATTGATATGTCGAACATACACTTACGTCCATTAACGCAGCGTTGATGTAATTGGAGCTCTCTCCGTCCACAGATATGAGGAAAGGCAGGCATCGGTCTGCTGATAGAACGTCCAAACTGCGGTTCTTGTCGTGGTTCCGGGGTAGCAAACCCACGCTGCAGTCCTCTGGACGGACTCTAGGGGTGACTATGTTCAGCGTCTGGAGAAAAAAAAAAACAGCTCATCAATGCCACTTCAAGTTCAGCCTTCTACAAAGTTAACATGAACGAGGAAACACAGCAAGACGACTGGACCACGATACAAAACGTCCGCAGTAACATCATGAAGACTCAGCAAAAAGATTAAACACTGACTTTAGTCTTAATAATCTGCTAACATGTAATAGATCTATCTTGCTTTTTGGACGAATTGAGAACATGAGATTAATATTTTGTAGACTACAAAACTTGTGAGCTTGTCCTTTAAAGTTTGTCTCCAGATAATGAATTTCCCATCAAACGAGTGTGTGTGTGTGTGTGTGTGTGTGTGTGTGTGTGTGTGTGTGTGTGTGTGAGTGTGTGTTCTCACCTGGAACTCGTCTTTAATCTGGCTGGAGTTGGTCTGTGGGTCCAGCCGGCTGATGTTGTAGTAAATGGCTCTGAACTCACACACTGGTATGGCTGTATTCCCACATAGACACGCCTCCAAGATGGCATCGTGAACGAACACATACTGCTCCTGCAACATGAGCAAAAGCAGTCCATCAGAGCGAGGCTGTGGTATAAAACAGACAGATCTCCGGCCTGCGTATAAACAAAGGTTTGGTCTTGAACCCGCGTAGCTGTCGGCTCCGACCTCTCAGGGACAGAAGGCACGTTGGACTAAGCTTCATGTCCGGCCGTTTTCAAGGCTCCGACACACTCAAACATTCCACTGTGGGCGCAGCTCCTGTTTGCTTTGTGCGTGTGAATTCATTATGTTTGTGCTCGTAGTCTCCTGCAGCCTAAAAGTGAAATAAAAGGGAGAAGTGCTTTGCCCTGCAGTGTTTCTGCGCTCTGGATCAAGTGTGCTCTTTGTGCTCCGACCAGCACCAGCCACCGTGAGCTGCAGCAGCCTCTGTGCATGTTAATCCACCTCTCCGTCTTTTCCATTTTTTATCTACGGTTCATTCACTTTTTTTTTTTTATTTCTCTCTCTCTCCCGTTTCTTTCTATTGTTTCCTCTCACACTTGTGTTCGTCTGCCGCCTCTCGCTGTTTCAATTTGCTTTTCACTTTATCTCTCCATCTCTCTCTCACTCTCTCTCTCTGTTGAATGTTAATTGTTGCCCTTGGAGCCGGGAGGAGAGTTTCAAAAGCATCACTGAAATGTCCTCTCCTGGCCATTACCTACTCTTGTGACACACACATACAAAAACACATGTATACGCGCACACACACACACACACACACACACACACACACACACACACACACACACACACACACACACACACACCTTTCCCTAGTGCCTTTTAAAAGATTAATTGCCTTGTGTTGTGTGGAGCAGGATTATAATAGCGTCAAGCGGCTTCAACACTGACATAAATTGCTCCCACACATATTCAAAAGGCAGGGCAGGATGCATTCAGCTCCGTTTCAAGTGCACGCATACACACACACACACACACATGCATGCTTAACTAGCTTTTATACCGATGCTGTCACATGAAAACACTCTGAGCGATGCCCTGGATAACTTTCCTGAACCTCGCTCTTCCAACACCCATTCGAAAGTCAATTCCAAGCTCTGAGCTCGAGCTGTCAGTCTGAAAATGAGGCTGTTTTCTCTCTGCTCCGTGTAAAGTTGACTTTTTAGATGTGTAAGGTTTTCATCAGTGGTACAAATGGAGCGCAGAGGCGGGATGGATTAGGTCGGCTTAAGGTAGCTTAGAGAGGAAATGAATACTTCTGTTCCAAAATGAAACACCCAACATTTGAAGATACAGGCGCTTTAAAAAAATGATTGATAGAACAAAATTAAAACAAATTATGACTCAGTGTGTAGAATAGCAAGTAACTTACATTGTTGCCTGACAAAACTTTTAAGAAATAGATCAAATGTGATGGCTGTTCTTGACCTGATGCTGCAGACTGGTCAGCTGAGTAGTGCTAGTTAACTGTAGTTAACCCAGTTAGGGGAGTTAATCTAGTTACATACATACAGTTTGTTCTACTTCTGTAAACGCCGGCTATATAAACTATAAATAAAATAAATGCATTTTCCTTGAAAAGTGAAAGTAGTTTTATCGGAACAAGGTTTCAGCAGCTAACTTCAGCGGTTGTGTATGTTTATGAGTGTGTGTGGGTGTGCTTGGTAGTAAGACATGGTAAGAAACATATTCTGAGATGTGCACACACACACACACACACACAAAGAATCCTAAATCAATGTGTGCGTGTGTGTGTATATATTTGATTTAGAGTTTGTGTGTTTGTACTACTGTCATCTATAATTCAAGGGATGTTTAATATTGATGGACAGATTGGGATGGATCATACAGTATAAGGCTGCAAGAAGTACTGAGAAAGTGAAACTGTGTCTGTCTTTGCTCCAGCGTCTCGTCCTGCGCGCAGACAGACCGATGCTTCGTGCTTCAGGCTAATTAAGATAATCAATCTCACTGTTTTTCCTTCATTCAAACTGACATTTGGTGGAATATTTCTAAGAACTAGAGATGTGGAGGGTAAGCCTCTGAGAACTCTTCTCGCTGTGGAGCTTCTCAGTAAGTCCATCCACCAGTTCTCATCAATAAACAGTAGTTAGTGAGTTCTTCCTACACGATTCAAAGTTTCCATCCTCCACTGGAAAAGTTCAATCATGCAGGAGTGCTTCATTTTCCATCCTTCCACAGCGGTGAACATTTTGGCACACATACGGTTCACCAACCTCCGTCTGGACCATGTTGACTCGCTGTGATCGCAGCTCTCGGATGCAGTTGAAAATGTCCACCACGCCTTCGTTCTCTGCCATGTCCAACATGATGTCCACTGCAATGAAACAGCCCGTCCTCCCTGCCCCGGCACTGCAGAGACAAATGGAAAGCCACATGTTCACTATCTACTCAGCATATTGATGCTAGATCAACAATGTTTGTATCATTAATTCATTATCATTACGATGCCAAACACACCATCATTCACCCAACGCAAATTGAAAAGATGCTCTGTGTGTTTGTTTATTTGTACATAAATAACTGCATGTATGTCCTGTAATTTATGTACCATGAAGGAGTTTATTAACTATCTTTGTGTTATGTAACCCTGTCTTGTGTAATGTTGAAAAAAATGACCTTGTAGCGGAGGTTTAACAACATTACACGACTTCAACGTTCACTTCTGAAAATGTAAACAGGTCGAATTTGCTGCCTGAACAAACAAACCGAAGCGGTTTCTGTCTTATCAGAAAAGTCTATAAATGCTAATCGGTGTCACATTTTCGTACCGGGCTTCATATTTTGTTCAGGAAAAGCTGTGAAACTGTAAAGACTTCATCGATTGTCTGACAGAACGACTGATGGCCGACGCGATGCCTGAAATACACAGATTCAGTGTGAGAGCTGAGTCGCTCTGCCTCACACACACACTCACACACACTCACACACACACAAACATGTACAGACTTTAATACCCCATGTCAGGTGTTAAGGCGACACATCCTGAACAGTAATGCCTGGAGGGGAGAGAGACGGATGGAGGGACAGACGAAACAGATGGATGGATTGAATGAGCGAGGGGGAGACAATCGGGGAAGGTAGGGTGAGGGTGGAAAGAGGGTTGTGATTGGGAGTGATAGAAGTGGTCGTCACAGGGGAGAGATCAAGGGAGGGAAGGATGGAGGGATGGAGAGGGAAGTGAGAGGATGAGGCATGGAGAGAGGGAGGGGAGGAACCTATCTTTCACTTTGCAATCCCGCTGACAGTTCACACAGACAGCGAGAGAGAGAGGGAGAGAGAGAGGGGGAAGGAACAGAGAGATAAGAGTAGAGAGAGAGAAGGAAAGATAGAAAGGAGAAAGAGGGAGAAAAGGAGGGAGCGCCTCGGCAGATTACCTGTCAACCTCTGTGATTAATGTTGAGACCAGAATACTGCTGGGCCTCTGTGTGCGTGTGCACATGTGTATGTGTGTGTTTGAGAGCCTCATGACACAGGCCAATAGCGTCAGAGTGCCCCCGGAAATTGGAAGTGACTGCCATAACTTCCTGCTTGTCTGTCCGCGTGCTTTTATCGGAGCTGCCCGTTTCCACGTGAGCTCACCTCGTCTGTCGGTCTGTCCGCCGCTTCTTACACTCTGTCCGTACGTACGCTTTAAATATAATTACCTGTCCGTCCTGTTGGAGCCCATGAGTGTGTGAGAAGGAAAAAGCTAATGCTATATTCAGTTGCATGTTGATACTCGTTTGATTTTGAAGGATCTTATGAGGTCTGTCACATAACTGACCTTTAGTCATGAAGACAACTGATAAATCAACCACATAAATAACTAAATGAAGTGGGTTTTGGCATTTGTTTCCATTTTTTTTTAGAGGTAGAAGTTTAGAAAAAGGACCATGGGCTTGATTACATGTTAATAAAATATGTAATTCTCAACTTATGGTTCAATTCAGCAGTTACGTTTTTTTATATTTAACCAATATGACATTTTTTTTTTCCAAACCTTAAGTGTTGCAAGTGTCTTAAATGGTAAACAGACTTACATTTCTGTAGCGCTTTTCCAATCTAATGACTGCTCAAGTGCTTTACAACACTTGTCACATTCTCACACACACACACACACACACACACACACACACACACACACACAGGCTGCCAAGTAAGGCGCCAACTGCTCATCAGGAGTGATTTTGTATCTTGCTCAAGGACACTTCGAAATGCAGCTGGGGGAAGCCGGGATATGAACCAGCGACCTTTCCGAGTACCAGACGACTCGCTCTACCTCCTGAGCTACAGCCGTCTTTACAAGTGCTACTCTATTAGATTTACTACAAAAAAGACATGAAACATTATATTTTTGAAAGGTATTAATAGTCTTTGGAAGGGATCTGGCGACTGTACTGCATGAGGGTCCGTTATCTCTAGCAGTCACTACACGGTGGGTTAGGGGTTAAATTCCCTCTGTGGCCACCGATCCAAAGTCATCTATTGTATTAAGGTGGACGCTCAAAGCGAATACATTCATTTTAATGCTTGTGCTGATATGAAGAATCTACTCCAAACATTTTTTTTTTCTATAGCTCGTCAGAGTGGTGACCTTTTAAAGCTTGAGCCTGCTGACAACGCGGCCCTGGAGTTGAACTGTTGCATCCCATAAAGAACAGAACATGGAGGTTAAATATACTGTCACCATGGGGATCTTAAAACTGTCACTTATTTTTTTTTTTCTCCCTCTATTCCCGCTCGCTGATGATGATGATGGTGGTGGTGGTGGTGGGATGAAAGTGGGGTGGAAGGTGAATTTCTTTCCTTTTTTTCCCCTCGTTGAATACTTTTTAAAGGTTAACACCAGCAGAATTTATGGACAAGGGAGGTTGGAGTGAGTGTGGCTGTGTGTGTGTGTGTGTGATCATATTGGTGCTGATAAACGGTGCTACTGTTACATCTGCGGCGGGTTGAGGGAAGATAAAAGGAAAATGAAAGAAAATCACAGTACACAAACGCTGACAGTGAAATGAAGGAGGAGAACTTCAGGCTAAATGTTTTTTGAGCAATGGATGAATTTTGCCTTCTGATCTATTTTAGATAAAGATATAACGGATGAAGACGTACCAGTTGGTATTGCGATTAAAAATGCACTGAACAAATGTGAATCAACAAAGAAGCACAGAAAGCGGGCTGGTGTTACAGCATCGTATGTTCTCTCTTCAAGAAGTCTCTTAAGAATGAGGTTTTTGCTCTTTCAACGAACCAACAAGTCATCGATGTGCTCTGTGTTGTGCTGACCCTGTGAAACCTTTTGCTTTCTGCCAAGACGGTGACAGTCAGGAGCCAAGAGGTTTTACAACTGAGTGAGTGTCTGTCTTTGTTTGTCCTTGTCTGGCCTCTTCAGCCACTGACCAACAGCTTCGGGGGGAATTAAGTTTAATCTTCTCGTACAAAACCTGTGTGTCTGTGTTCTCACCTGCAGTGAGCCACGATAGGCCCGGCGTCGGGCGGGTTGAGGAACTTGACCTGTCGTATGAATCCGAGCAGTCCGGTGGCGTAGCAGGGGACGCCGTGGTCGGGCCAGCTGGTGAAGTGAAACTGACGAAGTTCGCGGATTTCGTGATGACCCTTCTGGAAAAACACACACGGGAGACACGTTACAACCCGAGATGCATATTTTACAGCGGCAATAGCTCAAAACGACTCCGTGCCATTTTGTCTCCTGATGATGACGAATGCACCAATCTCACAAATTTTATCATGGCCCTTTTGGGAAAGACTGACAAGAAGACATATCATGGTTCAGCAGACTAATTTACAGCCCAGGATTTCAGGAATCTGGGGGCCATGCAGTCTCTTTGGCTTCAGACGGAAAATAAATCGATCCAGTGGATGTCAAGATGGCACTCTGGGCCACTTCTGGGAACGAGAGACAGGAAGACTTATCGCGCCTCATTTGCCTAATTTACAGGGGAGATTTGAGGAAACTGATGGCCATTTTGGCTCTGCAAAAAAGATTAATTGATTTCACAAATCACATGATGGCCCTTTTGGGAATGACTTACAGGAGGAAATGCCACGGTTCAGTTATGCTGCCCAATTTACGCAGAGAGTTTAAATATTCAACAGTCAGTTTTCTACTTTCTGGATGAATTTTTCAGACATTACAAAGACCTACAGATACACAAAGCTTCAAAATATTGTTATTTGACAACTCAGAGGCAAAAGTGCCTTCATCAAACAAATCAAGTTTTTGAGAACAGTATAATTTTATGGTGTACCAGAAGAAATTCAAGGAAACTGCTGATTTTATTGTATTTTTTTTGCTAAAAACCCTTCAAATAAAATATAAATCAGCTCTTCTCTGTGCAAGTGTCATTTTGGTAGATAACACTGGAGAATTTTGGAAAATAAAATGGCAACAAGCATCCATTGTGGCTGTTCATGAGATAGCATCTTGACATTGTTAATGATGAACTTTGTAGAAACACAAATGCTTTCCTGCCTAACAATGGGGATATTATGAAAGAAGACAGCAGCAGTCTCACATCAGACGGCCTCGCTGAGACACAAACATAAGCCGCTTTTCGGAAAACACAGAAAAACGTCCATTTTGCACTACACGGCTCGAAAAGTCACAAATTTGAAAGTCGAGTTTCGTAATTACAAACTTTAATGAAGTGGGAATGAAAATTGTCATCCTTGTTTTTTTTAAAATCAATGACAAACACCTTAAACTGTAAAGTTGTATTAGATATAAAACAGCACCGCTTCCTGATACTGGATCATATCTTGAGGTAAAAGAATATATCTGAAAACCTGTTAGCTTCCAGGAGACAACCACTAGATTTGTCATTCAACCACGTCCTTGCTCATATTATCTCCTGAAAAAAAAAAAAAAAAGATTGACACACATCTAATGTGTTTAAAACCTGGCAGTGAAACTCACCTGACTTAAACAAAATGGCTGAATGTCAATGCCAGTTTATTAAAAATGTTGTGTCACCTTGAAATATTTCACTCCAGATTCTCATTATAAATCATATTTTCAGTCGCTGATCGAATCGTGGTGAAACTACGTGTGTGTTTGAGTGTGGAGATCACGATTTTTAGTCGAGTGTGTATCTCGTCTAACTTTAGTTTGATTTCCGTGTAATAAGCAACATAACACTCACATACAGGAGCAGGCAGAGGTGTCAGGCAGGATTTGAATCAACGACATTACACACACTTTAAATTAAGTACCCAGGACAGCAGAACAACCTCGGTGTGCTCTGAAACCTTTTCAACCTTTCAGCGGTAACGGAGGAACTCTGACAGCGGACGCCGCCTTGTTGATGTCAGATAACTGCACCTCGGCAGCCTCGGGGCTGAGAGCTCTTTCTTCTACTTTTTCTGACCTGCTGCTCTTCTGACAGGATGAAGAAATTTTCCAGTTTTCTGACAGCTACAGAATGAAGTATAAGAAATGTATGACCCCTTTTCAGCTTCCAGGGGGTTCATTTCTTTTTTTTCTCTCCACAACACTACATGCTTCTGCTTTAATAATTCAGACCAACTGATTCCATTATGGTATTCTAAACTAAACGGGGCTTAAACGGAGAGCGCCATGTCCCCCCTCAGTTCAGTTTACTCTCTAAGAATAGACCTGCGAGGAAACTATTGTTGCCGCAGCTCCTATTCTGGCTCTGGTAGATAAACAAGGTTGTGGAAAATCGTTTGCTCTGGCAGAGTGCCTTATGATAACCTCAGAGGTAGGGATATCATCAGGAGGAGAAAGACGGGGTGAAAGGTTGAGAAACAGACTCTGAGTGGGGGCGGGCTGAGGTCAATGACGAGAGTGGCTAAAGGAATGAGAGATAAACTGAGAGAGAGGAAGGTGGTAGTGTGGGGGAAGGACAAAAAGGACCGATCTGACGAAGAATATAAGAAGGGGCCGATAAGATAGAGGAGAGAAAAAGACATGAAAAGAGGAGTGAGAGAGGCGTGGAGGCAGCGAGGAGAAAATAAAACCCTGAAAACCGCAAGGTAATTTGAAAACTGGACTTCCCATTGATTCGCTCTCTTGTGATGTTGAAATTACTTCTCTGAATCGATAGACGGCGGTCCAACACAGCCAGGGCCGCAATTCCATGACTGGTTGGTAAAAAACACAACAACAACATTAAGGAGCTTGACATGTTGGAAATAGCTGATGAGGATGTAGAGACTGTGTCTTACACCTGCCTTCACAGGTTATACTTCTCACAGAGACTAATGTGCAATGGAAGAGCTTTTTGTTTTGATATTTGGAGCTTGATCTACATCTTCCCCTCTTCCATCACATGTCCTCCTGTTGCTTGTCAACACCCTGACATCAAGGACACAATGGACCAAAATCCCTTATTTTGTACTTCATTTAATAGATTAAAAGATACATTAGTCCATCGGTGAGGATTAATAGTCCACAGAAACTTTCTGGAGCCAAACAGAAAAACGGCGTTGCGTTTTTCTACAGCTGAACTACATGCAGACGTGTTTCAAAAAGTTTAAAAACAACTGAATAGAAATAATAGATTGGAAAGGATCATATTTATTTAATATCTTTATTTTAACTGTAGGCACCAGCGCGTACCCCTCTGAAGTGGGTGCACAACCTTGCACAATAACATCTTTTCAAATCAATTCATTTCAATGACTGAATATCCTTTATTGTCTTTACGAGATTCCAAACCACGCAGATGATCAATAATGTATAAAACAACTATTTGAAAACCTCAGAAACTTCAGAATGAATGAGATGGTGATGTAGCTGACAGACAAATCAGTGTTTTCTGGGGCACTGCGCTGCCTCCTCCATCATTTCAGTGAGAGCTCTTCCTCATATTGCTCAAACTGGACTAATTTGTGTTTCATCCTCTCAATCGTACGATTCCACTCGTTTTTTTATATTTTTTTGTCTGAACACCAGCTGTAACGTCCAACCGCTTATCAGCCAAGGATCAGATCAATCACTTCGTTCAGACAAAGTCCAGAGTAACTCAGATCAGAGTTCCTGGAGCTTTGATTGAAGATGTTTCAAAAGCTTTAAGGGAAATAATACAGGGACCACGCCCAGAAGTGTTGTTGGTCAAATGAAAACAGGAAGTAGCTGTTCTGAATCACATCCTCATCTGAGGGCACGATGGATGGTTTGAGACTTTGCAAACAGACAAATGGTTTTTGAACCCTCTTCAGGGAGGGTCTCTCCAGTTTGACACCTCCCTCCAACCATCTGTCCTCTCTGTCTAATATGCGCTGGTACTCGGCGCTGTGTTTGTTGGCCTGTAGCTTTGTGTACACTGCTGAGTCCTTTCCTATTCACCCCGGTGCCCACTGTGGCATGCAATTATTTGGTTTCTCCAGATCAGAGTGCCATAGCGCAGATTACCGTTCTGTTGTTTTGGACGTCATCCATCGGGTGGACTAAGCCATGTCACTGTTTCTTGTTTGGTTCTCAAAATACTGAGAAACTGTTAAGTACACATTCTCTGCAGCTCCAGCTGGAGATGAGATGACAGAGATGTGTTTTTTTTTTTTTTTTCCTGTCTGATTTGTTGTTCTTGCTGCACCTGCGTTTAGATTTCACAAAGACCCAAACAGAAGATCAGATCAGGATAATCACAGAGTCTTTGTTCTCTAACCTTGGATCTGGTGTCAGCAGACACGACTTCTATTATTTGTGCTCTAAACGGTGACATCGCTCAGTGTGAGTGGGTTTCTCTTCACTCGAGTGCAAAGAAATGTTGCCACGCACTCATTTAAAATCTTTCATTTCACAGATAAAATGAACACTTTGAGGTGAAGACTTTTCAGACTGGTGAGCTTAAACACAGTCTGACGGATTCTGACACGTCTGAATGTCTTTGTGATCCGCTGTTTGTGTCATCCTGCCTCTCTCACACACTTTTTTTACTCAGATTTTCTTCTTTGAGTCACCCTCTCTCTCGCTCGGTTAATCTCCGTGGACGAGCCATTAATAAACCTTTTCATTAGGATCCTGTTCTCATTACTCACTGCAATTAGAGCTATTTAACTGTGGTGCAGAACCTGTATATGTACTCTCTGTGTCTGGCTTCCTCTTTGTTCTCCACACCCACACACACAGTCTCACAACCTTCTGTAGTTTCAAGATGGAGCATTTTGTGTTAATGAGTGTGTGTGTGTGTGTGTGTGTGTGTGTCTAGTGTGTGTTCGCACGTATTAATGCATTCTGTGGAATGACAGGCATTTCAAAATCAGCTTTCCTTTGAATTTTAGAGTACTTTTGCACACACACACACACACACACACACAGAGGTGGTATGGATTAATGGCTTGCTAAACGAGCTGACAGCGAGGACTTGAAGACTCGTCTTCATAAGCTGCTTTCGCACGAGTGAAGGGGGGAAGGAAATGCAGGATGGAGGTAAAAAATGAGAGAGACAGACGGACGGAGGTAGAGAAAGAGCGAGAAAAAACACAAGACAGCTGGAAGAACAGGAGCAAAATTGAAACAGGCGTCTCATTTTGGAGAACTGTATTACATGATTTGGCCTACTTAAGTTGTTAGTATTTATCAATCACAATGGTATAGAACCACAATTGCAGGTTGGAAGTGACAATTTACAAATAAGTATTTATTCAAATGACTGGACTTTTTCAGAAATCTGTACTGTATGTTTTTTTTTTCTTTTTTTATGATAACATTTTGAAGACAGAAACAAGAATTTAGTTGTTTGGCCACAATGAGAAGCGACATGTTTGGAGACGAGAAGCCCTGAAACCACAAGAACAGCACACCTGCTGTCAGGTATGGTGGTAGTATTATACTGTAGGACTGCTTTTGCTGCCAGTGGATCTGGTGCCCTAAATAAAGTACAATGAATAATGAAGAAGGAGGATTATCTCCAAATTCTTCAGGAAAACTCAACATCATCAGCCAGAAGATTGAGTCTTGGGTGCAGCTGGCTGTTTCCAACGGGAGAATGATCCAAAACTCACTAAATCAGGCTAGAATTGAGGTTTTGGAGTTGTCTTCCCAAGTCCTGACGTGAACCCAATTGAGAACATGTAGACAGCGCTGACGAGAGGTCATTGGCAGGAAGCCAAGTAATTTAGATGAACTTCATAGATTCTGTCAAGATGAGTGGTTAAAAATTCACTCATAGGACGTCCAGACGCTTGTGGATGTTTATCAAAAGCACCTAATTGAGCTGAAGATGGAGACATTAAACCAAATATTAGAATCACAGTAAGTAGATTTTTGACCCAGCAAATTCAGATTTGTGACAAAGTTGTATGATTTCCACTCGTTCTATAACAAAACTGAAGAATGCCGTGATAAACATGCTCTTGACAAGTGTAGGTAAACTTCCGACTGCGAGTGAATACGGCTCTGCAGAGATTGTTGTAAATGCACATCCATGCAAGCCGACAGAAATGAATGACCTTCAGCAAAAACAAGAGGAGAAGTAGAAAGTTAAATGGGGTAAATAACAGAGAAACAGTGGATTTATTACAGAGAGGGAAGCAAAGAGAGGCGAGACTCAGAAGCAGAAGATGCAAACAAAGTTGTTTGGAAAAAAAATCAGGGATTTGGACCAGAGCCTTTTTGGCTTATTGTGAAGTGTGTTTCTGCTGTTTTTCCACTCAATGCGCAGAGCCTTGGAGAACTGCATCACAACAATGACTGTACATTGTTCCACTTGCACTCGTCTTTTCTCCTTTCAAATCCCTCCCTGCCTGATTACAAGGGCCCCAATTACGCCTTCAAGCGTCCTCTTAAACAGCGAGAAACAAACAAGCAACACTGCTCGCTCGCCTCAAATCCCCAATCACTCATCGGCTGTGATGGTAATCCAGGTTTCGGGTTTACAAAACACGGAGGCGATATGTAACATGAGACAATGAGGGTAACTGAGCAGCCAGAGAGCGCGAGAGTGTTCAAATCCAATCTGAGGGTCTGGTGGGTAATATTCTGTAAGCCCGAGTCACAATATAATGTCCTGATATCAAGCTTGAGATCCAGTTGAAATGCTATGAGAAAATATCAACGATCCAGGAAGCAATGAAAATGAAAGAAAACACGTCTTTCGAGCTGTTCTGTTGATGATGTTTACTCGTTTACCTTTTGGACGGTGAATGTCCGTATGACGTACTCAGCCAGCGGTTCCGTCTCTATCAGGGTCACCTTAATGTCTCCGTACACCTCCGTCTCATCTGGCCAGTAACGCACACACTTCACCTGGAAAAAGACGATTTACATTCCAGCTATGTAGTTAAATATGTATTACATGCTGGTCATTATCTCCAAATGAGCATTAACAGAGTGGGATGAAGCAGAGGTCAAGATGAGCGCCATGAATGATACAACAGATGAATAATATCGGTTTTGTATTGCTTCTCCTGCATAATAGAGAGGACATAAATTATTTCCCATCTTAAAGCTAATGATTTAAAATCACTCGATAATACTGCGAGGTAATTTATAAATAAACTTTCACTGAATAACAGCCAGGATACAGTACTGAGGGGCCAGATTGACTACACATCTGGACACAGATGTTTGGAGTTGACTTTTCCTTTGGCACTACACTCCCTCAACTATTTACTTATCAAACATCCGTAAAAAAAAAAATCTGGCACAATTCTATTTTTGGTTGATTTGATAAATTCTGATTAAACTGTAATGGAGATTATACAAAATATAATCAAGCTCGACACCTAAGATATTAATGTCATCTTGTACTTCTTCAGGTGCTGGTCCTTTTCACATAGACACACACACACACACACACACACACATATTTAGTAATCTCTCGGATGATGAACTCACCCTGCCCACTTCCACCAGATTGGTTACCATGACGATAGAGGCCGAGTTTTCCTGCCACACCATCCTCCAGAAATCCCTCACCGTCTCCTGCATGGGCCCTGACACACACACACACACACACACACACACACACACACACACACGTTAGAGATACACTGATTTACACAAGCAGGTCACATGCACACAGGTGTATGTATGTATGTATAAACACACACTCCAACGTCACGTTAAAAATACGTCAGCACCAATAGCGTGGACATACACACACACACACACGCACTACACACGAACTCACACACTATCAATCCCAGATAGTGGTTCGGGAGTTTGAGGTAATGGGGTCTTAAATTTGTCAGGGGGATTTTATACGGCGGTTTAGATTTAGGAGGTTGTGGTAATAGCCTCCAAGCCCGAAAGGACGGCATTTACCAGGTGGCTGCGACACACACATACACACACACACTTGCATAGAGGCACATATACACATTCGCATCTGCACAAATGTAGAATTGCACATAAAGTGTCCCTGCACACACTCATCACGTCAGTTTAATTACCTTGTGTAGCGATGTAATGTCTGGGTCTGTGGTACCCCTGTGAGACAGGAAAAAAAAAGTCAAACATAAAAAAAACTCTCCAGGATTTCGTCATCTCCATCTTTCACCCCATTTTCTCCTCCAAAATTGCCCTCATTTTCCTGTTTCCTCATTTTCTTTTTATTAATTTATTCCTTTCCTTCCCCTGCATCCTTTAACCTCCCACCCATGTAGGATATCCACATTCTGCATCTGTCCAGATGGGTAGAACATTAAAACTGTAATTCAAAAGTTGGCACATGAACTCCTTCTAACCAACTGTCAACCTCTCCTTCAACGTCTCCTGATCCCTTTATCAACAATTACTTTTCTTCTTCATCAGTCTGTCTGAATTCACTTCTGACTCTGTGTCATATTACTTTCATTTGATCAGTTTCTCCATCTCTCCCTCCCTCTTCAATCATTTCTCTTCATTTCTGACATCCCTCCCCTTTTCCAGCTGAAGTCATTACTTACGCTTTCTCCTTTGTAATTCCTTCCCCCTCCCTCCCTCCTCTTATTATTATTTTTTTTTTTTACTTTACCTTTCATCAATTTCTGCCTCCATTTCTGTCCACCTTCCTGTTTCTCATTCTCTCCATTCCTCAAATCCGATCCGTCAGTTTATCTCCTTCTCCGTCCCTCTCCCATCTCTCTTTTCTCTCTTTTAATTTGTCCCGTCTCCCTCTCCGGTCCCTTCCGCTCCCCACAGAAACATAACTCAAGGTCGTTTCCCGAATAAACATCAAATTAAATAATAGAGGGGATCTTAATTTTCTCTCCTAGGGAGCGATGAAAAGCGACGACTCTCAAACCAATGATTATCCCCTCCTGTCCCTGCACAGCCGTCTTCACCCCCAAACACCTCCCGATGAGACAGATAACCTTGCTGAGATAAAAACATTTATCACTTTCATATTGTCATTAAAAACCAGGCTATAACTATGACTTTATCTCTACTGAGGGGGATGTATTCTTTTGGTTTCTGTTTTCCAATTCCCCCCTTTCTTCTCATTTCAGAGAAGAAGAAGAAGAAAAAAAAACTTGTCTGTGGAGTCTGATTGAAAATAAACAATTTGTACCAAATTCATTACAACAGTCAGCTGTAAGCGAGAGATTACATCAATGAGCGAAGCACAACGCCCCGAGGGCAGAGAGGAGAGGAGGAAAAACACTAATGGATGGATGGAAGGGATGGGGGACGATGAATGAGGCGGTGGGAAGGTTAGGGACAAATGATTTTGAAGAAGAGATGAGTGAATGATGAAAAGGGAATAGATAGAATAAATAATAATGAGAATGAACTCTCATACAGATGATTGTACCATCATCCAGATAATTGTTTTCTAAAAGAAAGAGATGGGACTTCGCTCATTGTGTGAACCTCGGCTAATACCCTGAGTGTGTGTGTGTGTGTGTGTGTGTGTGTGTGTGTGTGTGTGTGTGTGTGTGTGTGTGTACATAAACACCATAGATATCGACTTATTTTCTGTTTGATTATATATTCATGAGATGAACCCCAGGAGACTTTTTATAGGCGGTTTCTTTGATCTGATTTGATGTTTGTTGTGTATATTTTTTTCTTCTTCTGGTTTTCTTTGTTAAGCGTGTTTCCTGTAAATAAATGTCCACTTGTTGGACGTTCAGCAAAACCTCTCGAGTTCAACTCCTTCCTCACAACAGACTGTCTTCAGTGCTTTACTCAAAGAGGCTTTGACAGACATCATTACGGGCTCAGGCTGTCTTCAAAACTTTGTGTCATCGGCTGGAAGTGTGAAACCACTGGAGGGATCACACTGTCTCAGCATTCATGTGATGCAACTGGTTAACGTTAATGTTAGGTTTAAGTAAGGTTGGTATGGGGCTTGAGTTAGGGTAAAGAAGGACACAAGCATTCGGAGAACAAATTTGTGTGCGTCTGTGCATGTGTACACACTCACGTCAATATAATTGGCGTTGATGTAGTCGGAGTGGGGGTCTCCGTCCAGCAGCTGCAGTCGGACTCTGGTGTGATCGTCTGTGGGGTCAGATAGCACAAAAATACAACAGGCCTAAAGTTACATTTACCCACAGATCGGAGCAGCTAACTGACTGGACAGGGAGCTGACTAACTGACAGCGCCGCTTCGAGTGAGGACACTGTCTGAACCGGGACGATGACAGCACTGGCTGATGGCTCAAATTATCAAAATGACCCGTGTTTACCTACCAAACAAGCGGCAGTCGTGCAAACTATGACTGCTCTGTTTCAGTAGCAATGAAAACTCTCTGTTGTTCACTTTGACACTGGAGACCATCAATAAAACCTTGTCTTGTAGCAACTGTGGGAAAAAAAAACTTTCACAAGCATGCATGGTTTGGTTCTGTATGGTTTAAACAACCACTTTATTTTGAATATTAGTTTAATTTAGTTCATTTGGCTTCAGTGCAGGTCCACTGAGATGAGCTGAAAGGGCTCGACAGAAACAAAAACATAGAAGCAAAAAAAAACAAAGTACAAGACTTCACAAGGCAGATTTCTATCAGACAGCACTCATGTAAGTCAGGCTGACGGGACAAACACAGTTTCAATTATGAACTGCCTCTATCAGCAAACACTAGTTTGTTTACTGCCAAACTATCCATAACGGATGATGTGCTCGAGTGCGATGACCAGCAGACAATATTTGATTAATCTCTCTTATTTTCTTCTGGTTACTCTTGAACACTTGAAACCCTGTGAGAAGTTTTCCTGGTGATTGGTTGGAGGCTCACTAGAAACACAACAATGCGTTCCACTCTACCTTCAAGCCGTCCATTCCACCCTGATTCTCAGTTATCAAATCTGAACAAATCAACACGGTTAAAAAAAGTGTAGCCTTTCTTTCCTTATGCCTGATTGCACCTGGTTTTTTTGGGGGGTTTTTTTCTAGCTGTTAACTATAAATAAAGTGTTGTGGAGAGAAGGTAAGACCAAAAACTGAAACAAGCAATCAAGTTTTATTCTACTAAATATGATCACAGAAGGATTTAGCCCTATGAAAAGCTACTATCAGTGGGCAGCCGACTGCTGTAGACTGTTGTCTACATGATCCTTTTAAAAATGTTGCAGTTTTGTCCATATTTAGCATTTGAAGATTCTCCAACAAATAAAGAAACACAAAAATACCAATGTAGCCACTGTATTTCTATTGTAATGAAAATATCAAGAGCTGATGGAGAATGTCAGATTTGTATCTATATTTACAACCCAATCCGAATACTTGTATCACTTATTATTGTCTATTGACTTACATAACCTTCTATTTCAGGCTGTGCAGATTTCAGGGATCTGAAGCATTTCAAGATGCTCATCAGAATAACGGCAAACACCGATGTAAGACCAAGTGGAGTATTTCTCTTGCACAGTTCAAGGAGTTCAGTGATTCAACCATTTTTTTTTGTTGACAATTGATTACCATGAAGGAATGGCTCTACATTATTGTTGCAGACACACGCAGCAACAGAAGATTGTGAACAGAGATGCTCCAAACTACAGAAACTCAAAATGCACCGACACATTTTGCATTGCAGGGCTCAGTGTTGTCGGTTAAGTGACAAGTAACATGACTAAACTTATTTCACCATTATAATGAATTCCCACAATTGCATATAACCACTGTAAAACAGAGCATAATAAAAGTACTGTATATGACTGCTTTAACTTTCAGATTATGTCTTTGAGTCACTCACATCAGCTCAACCACAGCTCACTTATTATGTGAGTCATTGTCAAAAGTACATGTAACCAAAATCAAATCTGCCCTTTCCTTTTTACCTTTCCTATTTGAATGCCAATTATTTTGTTCTGTGCTCTAATAGCCATCCATAGTATTAGGACACATATGGGGGTATTACTGCTAATGGCAGGCGGTGATTTTGTTCAGTCGTAACGTGGCAACAGCAGGTAATTGCAGCTGAAGCGAACATGATTCAGTCTGATTATCTCTATTTTTCTCTCTCACTCTCATCTTCTTCTTTCTTGTGTTGATATGCTCTAGTTCAACCCTCTTATTTTGTCCCCTCTCTGAGACATGAGACCACATTATAGTGATACTATTGCTACAAAAAGAAAAAGAAAAAAGGAAATAACGGATTCTTTAATATTAGGTTAGGTTTGGGGGGGGGGGGGGGGGGGGAATTCAGGCAACAGGAGATAGGAGGTCAGAGCAAAACAGAAGTGGTGGAGCAGAAACTGGCAAGTAGAAGGTGGGGCGAAGAAGAAAGAGAAATGGAGCTGGGAGAAAAGGGGGATGGGGAGAAGAAAAAACTGTCAACAAAGGGGGGAAATGAAAAAAGGGATCACCTCCGTGTTTCTTTGAAGTCATTGAAATGCTAATGCGTTTGACTTTACTGACTGATGCAAAGCTGAAGCGGGTTGGAGTGCTTAAAGCGAGCGCACAGCGAGCTGGCTACGGTTAGCCTGCAAGCTAATGGCTTAGTTAGCTGTGGGGAAGACTTCTGAACTGTGAGAGAACAACAGTTTTGATCAAACACTTCAGGTGTTTTGCTTTTGAAGAATTTTACCTCCAGAAATGTACAAGTTCGAGGTTGGTTCAAAAGCTAATTGCATCCCTGAAAAGGTGTTTGTGTGCAATGATGCAAACTGTGAGGCCGATGGCGTCATATCTACAACAAAGCTAGGAAATAAATAAATAAATAAATAAATCACTTAATTCATCCATCTGATAACACAATTGTGCCTTGAAAGAAGAGCTTTTATGTGAGCTGATCTACTGTGGGGTCGATGACTCATACTGTCAATTGTAACCAGATTTCCCCTGTGTTTATAGCCAAGGCTTGGGGGCAATCATTTTGTCACGTAGGCGTTTACATCTTTTGTTTTTTGGTGGATATCTTAGAATAGATATGTGAATTTTCTGGCATCAAATGAGGCTTCCTGCATAGTAAAAATAATCAGAAGTAGCAGAAAATTGCACAGAAGCGTACTTTGTCTTGCTTAATGGAGTCCGTCTGCAGATTGTGTTGTCACAAAACTAATCTCACATGTTTGAAAGACAGAAAAACACTGTATTTTCCACATTTTGGTTTAACATAAGTAACTCATGTCTGGGTTGTGCTATGGCATAGTCATATTCAAAAAGACAAGCATGTCAAAAATGACTTCTTTTACTTATATGAAAGATGTCTCTGGCCCCTCCTTTTGAATCATGAAATAACATCAGCTATTTGGTCAGAAATTTGGGGATAGTGTGACATTTATCTCGTCCAAGCTTCCAAGTGACTTCCCTCTGAGGCCTGCAACTAATGTTCTGGTTGCTAACTAGTTAGCGATCTGGTTAACATTACATTATTACTGCTGATTTATGCACGACAGCCCCATAGTTGGATGTATTTCAATGTTGCATTCCCCACTTTGATGGCATATGAAGCCTGAAATTTAAGTCCAGTAGCAAAGTCACTGCTCTTGTTACCGCTTTGCTAATATCAGTGTACAGTGGCAGGTCATGTTGGCCTATAAAACAAACACGAGTGGTCAGATGTTCCTTTATCTTATTTGATGACTTGAGTGATAGCATGACAGTGTGAAGGAAGTAAGAACGTCCATGTTTTTCTATCTCCTTAGACGACATATCAGATGTAACCAACTGTGTCCGTTCACGTAAACGGCATCAACGGCTTTCACTGACATGTGAGGTACTTGGAGGGTTTTCAAATTTCTTGGGGGAGATTTCAACCCCTCGCACTTGTAACTCTGCTCTGAGGGGCACTTGAAAAAAACCTGCGGTGATGGTGTTGTAGTAAATCCCTTTCTGGTGCATCCGGCATCTTCACTCCCTCACTTTCTGCTGCTTTTTTACGAACACAACACGCTCCACTGGCACTGAATAATATCACTGAAGATAAAGCGCGATACCGAATAAGTTTAGGAATAAGAGGAAATATAGAGTCTCGTGACAAATCCCCTCCTTGATTATCATTTCCAGGATCACCTTGAGGAGAATTATTTGTGCGGCTTCTATCAGAGTAATTTTCGAGCTCTGGCTGAGCGGCAACAATGATGGCAGCATGACTCCACTCTGCTGGTACAAGATACTGTCATCAGCTATCAGCTCACCCACACTCTTACTCACAGAGAGCATCTCTCTCTCTCTCTCTGTCAGACACACACACACACACACACACACACACACACGTAAAAACAAACACAACAGGGGGTAGTCTGCAGGCACTCTGCTTTTTCTATCCCTCTTTTCCTTCTTTTGACTTCTACCACTTCTCCGTCTCTTCCTCTTCCTCTGTTTCATCTGCCTCTCCCTCCATCCCTTTTCTTTCCTCCTCTTCTCGGCCGATTCCGCCCGCCTCTTTCTCCTCCTCAGTTCCCTCCCTCCCTTGTCTCCCTTCATTTACCTTTTTTTTCCCTCCCGCTCTCCCTCTCTCTTGCCCCATACTGTCTCGCTCCTCCAGACAGCAGTAATTACGAAGGGCTAGTGTCAGACTGTCATAACACGGGAGCCACTGATATGAGGCTAGCGGGAGGGAGGGGCCTTTTCCTCTCCTCTCTGCCCAGGGAGGGGAGCTTCTAATTGGGCTAAGATGGCAGGAGGTACTGGCTTGCAAACACTGCAGATCTGGACACAGGCCACAGGTTTGAAGAGGCTGACAGTGTGTGTTTGTGTGTGTGTGTCAGTGGTGGAAGAAGTATTCAGACCTTTTACTTCACTGAGCTATTAATACCACAATATGTAATATGTTTATGTATTATAACTTGTAGTAGAATGCAGTAAAATTGCCATTATATCTGAAATGTATGGAATCATTTTTCTGTTAATGTGCGTTTTGCATTTTAATAATGAAGATATATAAGGTTGAGCTCGTTTTGACAACAGTAATCCACAGAACGGCATCATATTATTTAAATCAATATGATCTGTAAGCAAGCTAATCCAGGACGGTTTTAAACATTTTATCTCACTTAAAAGGTCCAATTTGTTAGAAAGTTGATTTCTGAGTCTTTCCAACTCGACTTCCAACCCAACCTACGAACCCAAGGTGTGAGTATTTGACACGTTGAGTAGAAAATTTACTTTCTTAAGTTAATCAAAGATATTCCAGATATAACCTTCAATATGCTTAATCCAGTCATAATATACATTTTGAGTGTCAGAAATTTGATTGGCTTTAAATGTCGATCATTCGTTTTGATCGCTAAGGAAGTATTGGCCAGCTACAGCTACACTTCAAGAGAATTATTCAGTGTGCTTAAGGATGATGAGCTGACTGAGGTGCTGGAGGTAACAGCTACAGCTCCGAGATGTTTCAGTGATCTGTTACTGACTTCTTCAAGAAGAGCGTTTACTTGTGGCGGACCAACTGAACTGAACCGACAACCTTGCCAGAGATCCTTTATTGATTTATCTAGGAGGAGGGTTTACTTGGGACAGATTTGAGAAACCAAGCTTTGTAAACAAACTGAATTTTTCTGTGTGTTTTAGGTGGTGGTTTAATGTTTACATCTAGAATCGTTACTTTTTGGTGAATATTATTTGAACTTGCCGAACCTTAAACCGCAAAAAACCACCAGGATGAAATCAAGTACACAAATCGCTTATAAGACTTATACATTTTAAATGAAAGTTGTCAAGAGTATAAAACAAATGTTCTCTTGATCTTGATCCAGATGCCAACAGATTTGGATAATTGTCACACCCTGACAAAAACAAATACAGTTTATATGAACTGAATACTAAAAATGCAGTTGTTACTTTACAGATAATGTGGTCACCAAATTCCAAGTAGTCACATCAAGATGAATGCACTTGAGTCACATACATGTTCAAGCCTTTCACCTCCATCTGAACATAGATACATTGAGTAGATATGTGCACTCGGGCTCATGTTGGTGTCTGCAGCACTGGAGCAACAACAAAGTCATCAGAAGCTGTGTTGTCCAAGGGCGAAGGGTCACGAACCCATTACTCATTAATGAGCTCCACTCCTCTGCTGAGTCTCCCTCTCCTCATAACCTTGCAACTCCCCCCCACCACCGCTTTCCTCTCCTCCCTGCTCTCTGCTTTTAGTTCAGTTCTATTTTTCTCTCTCCCTCTCTCCATCTTATCTTTTTTTTTTTTTTTTTTCCCTACCCTCTTCTCTCCCAAGTCTTGTCATTACTCCAGCGAGCCACTGTAAAAGTTTTGTTAGGGAGAAGTCGTTAACTTCAGGGGGTCTAGAAAAGGCCAGACAAAATAGACTTCTGTGTTTTTATCTTGGAGAGATTCGCAGGGGCAGCCGAATGCAGCAGAAAGCTGTAATTTGGAGACATCAGATCAGGTCTGTATGTACTAAGAGCCGGCACACAGCACACAAATCAAATGAGAAAGAGCCAGCAGCGCCTAATGACCGCTGTCATACAGCAACAGCAAACAGGAGCAGCTGTATTAGTGGCTCTTGTAGATCAAAGGTCTTGATGAAGCTTTATATTATATATCACCAAGAGTAAGACCAACTTAATATAGTGGAATAACTTAATTGGAGCAGGAGATAATCTATAGGGTAATTACGCTCCTCTTCCATGAATATACTGCCCTTTTATTGCTTTATAAGGCCAGTGTCTACCCCAGCTTGTTCTCAGTTGATGAGGCAAAAAGACATTCAAGCAGCACTTTGGTTACATAATGCTGAAATCCTCCTCTGAAAACAGAACTAATGAAATTCTTCTCCCCTGAATGGCCCAACTCGGATCACATTTGGAAGTTAAAATGATCTATGACCTTTACTGAACTATATATTAGAGACTAGGCAGGCCTCAAATCTCTGCCTCAGCGCTCTAAACTTTCATGTTTCCTCTACAAGAATCCTGGGATTTGGGAATATAATTATTATTATTCTTACAAGAGGACACTTTATTTGGTTATATTTATAATATTTGGTTACTTTGTGGTGTTTGACATTTTTCTTCACTACAGGTCCCCTCCAGTCAAAGTGTTTGTCTTCTTGTTGCTGGAGTTGAATGGTTCCAACTGATGCTTAATATGTTTTTTATAAGTATTTCATACCATAACCAGAGAATCAACGATACGTTTACTGTTTGTTAATGACTGTTGGAAACCTTTACAGTGAAGCAGGACACAGCTTGTGTTCAGCAGTTAAACTTAAAATTGAAAATATGACGACAGAAAGGATTGGATTGGATATTGGATGAAATATCAAGTGAAAATCAAACTAGTTGTTACTCTAATTAGCCGTATGACAAAGCCTTTTGAGAAAAAGAACCTGGATGCTACACTGTAATGTCACTGAAACTGAAACTCTTTGTTTTTTTTTTTCTTCTAATATGAGGAGCACTGGACAAAGTAATTGCTGGGTCACTGATATTGAACAAAAGCCTTATCAAACTCCTACAGATTTATTACGGTCATTTGAGCTACGAGGAAGTTAAAACCTCTACTTACTGCCTTCTTTTATATCTCATTGTGTTTCCAGCTGCCTGGAAAGAGCACAAAAGTGTAAAAGGGCCTTGCTGTTGGAGAGAGAAGAAGCTAATGCTCCAATATGCCCATTAGGTTTTACTTTACAATGCTAAAGAGATAGACTAGGGTGGATAATGCAGTATCATACAGTGGCTAATGTGGACTAGATGCATGATGGGAGATGTCTGCAACTTAAATATTCCCTCACACGGCCCCTTAAACAAATAATACACTCTCTCGCTTTAGATACTTCTTCCATTTCCTGTTATGAAGATGGAGGTTAATGGATAATCAGCATTCAGTGATATGAAAGACACAATGTCGTTCAACGCTTGTCACTCAAGAGTGTGAATAGTCAGTAGATTGCTGGTCGTACAGAGAGCATAAGAAGCACAGTGACTGTATAGAGGCAAACCTCTTAAGAGTCCACATAGGCAGATGGAGCTGGTGTTTTGAAGGGAAGCAAAAAAAAAAAAGAAAACGCTCACAGAGGCAAGCTGAAACTGCTGAACAAGATGTTTTTACTCCTCTGTCCTTTCCCTTCTCTCTCATCTCCTCTCTGCTCCTCCTCCTCCTGCTCTCCTCGCCTCCTTTTTTCCAGTAGCCACTAAGCGGGGATTGTGTCTGTCACAGATATACTTAATCAGTTAACTCCCCATGGAGCCCAACTCACTCACGGCGTACACTCCGCTGTCAGCCCGGCTCAAGGCATTAGGGAATTTAATAGCATGTGTGATTGAGTGTAAGTGTGTGTGTGAGGGAGACAGAGTAGCGTGTAAATGTGTTAAAGTGTGTCTTTCTTCGCTTCCCTGTACGCTCGTATGTTCTGGAACATCTTTAGGAAGCGTGCTGAAGGTTTTGAAGTGTTCCAGCGGTGTTTCAGCGTTCAAGTGATGTGTGTGTGCCAGTGTCAGCAACTATTTATGCATATTTGTGTGTGTGTGTGTGTGTGTGTCAGCTGGTATACTAGCATGCATGTGTGTATTTGCATGTATGTGTGTGTGTGTCGGAGGGTATTATAGTGTGTAATAGCCTATTAAGACCAGAGCTCCCTGCAGCTGATGTGTCAAACAACTCAGAATGTTGTGGACTTGCGCACACACTCGCACACACAAACACGCGGCTCACGATGCAGTTTCCAGCTGTTTGAGGGCTGTCGGGAGTAACAGAGGGGGAGAGAGAGAGAGAGAGAAGTGAACGAGAGGAAGAAGAGGAGAAAAGGTGGAGGGGAGAGAGAGCAGCAGCCTCTTCACACTTTAAAGTTACACAGCAGAACTACATCAGTGTATCGTAGCATCATAGCAGTGGGTTTCACCAAGGCGGAAACAAGCGTCTTGAATGTGACGATGACGTCACTATTAACCATTTAGACGAAGGATGAAACTCACAACAGCAGCCTGATGACCCACTTTACTGCCCTGTTGTCTATCTCGATATTCACATCCTCAAAATATTGTCCCGCCGGCCCGTTCGGTGGCCATTTTGGATTTCCGACCAAAACTGCGCAGCAAGTTGCACATTTTCAGTGTGATTTTGGCATGAGGTAGACTCTGGTATATCAAAATATGATAAATAAGAACAAAAAAGGCACAATTTACACAAATATATATGATGTATTCAAACTCAGGGATCAACTGAAATTAACAGTGAACAACAAAGCAACAAACACAATATGATGAAACACATCACCATTCATAAAACAGGACTGACTTACTCATTCCAAAAAAACAAATCTCTTTCAAAAACCACAAGGAATCAACAGCTGCTACTATGTCAATCTTAAAGAGCACAACCCGCTCTGTATGTACATGTATGGCAATGTGAAACCACAGTGTATATAAATGATATTTCCCTGTAAGTTAGAGCAATCAGAGACACATCTTCAGATCCGACACACTGCCTTGAACGCTTGCCTCCGCTCTTTATCTCCTTCCTTTAATATCACGCAGGATATGGATCAGAGTCATGTTGAGGATTCCTACACAGGTACTGAATTAATACCACCTCCTGTCTGTAAGTCTGGTATTAAAGATCCACCGAGTTAATTCCAACTACAAAAAAAGTAAATAAATTAGGACTCTTCTCATTAGTGTCCCGTTTTCTGACTGTCCGAGGAACAGCCTCTCTCCAGTCTAACGGAGGTAAGTGATCGCCTACAGCGAGCCATTCACAGGCCAGACAGAGAAGGAGAGGTTATCTGCATATAAGTGGCGGTACGATAGCACACAGCGGCTCATTAGGTATATGAGAAGTGCATTAGTGGAGCCGAGCTCGGCTTGTTCCCGAGTGTCATCTTCCCGGTTAAAAAAACGCAGCAATCTGGAGTGAAACTGTCACAACAGCCGTCTGATGATCCACTTTGCCGTCTTGTTACCAGGAGTTTAGGGGAAGGCCATGTGCTCTCTGACAAGTCAAACCGCTGAAAAGAAAAGTTAAAATCACGGATGTCTAGACGGCAGTGTATCTCATTAATTCTGATTAATTCATCAACAATCAATTACCACTCACTGTTAATGATCACAGCTCGTCATTACCGGCTATCAACGAATATACGATTGTCAACCCCCTGAAGTTATAAAAAGATGAACTATAATCACTTATAATCCTCCGCCTTCTAATTAAAAATACAATCATTGTTAAAATCATTACTTCATCGTCTCCCTCCACCACCTGAAGTTTTTTCTTTTTTTGTTTTTTTGGAGACCAAAAAAAAGAGTGGTTGTTAAAAATCAGCATCAAAGTTCTGCATCTAGTGTTATTACTGCGGCTCTGTTACCCCCGACTGCTTCTGATGAGGAACAATGATTAACAGCAATCACCGTCAACAGTATCAATAATACCGCTGCTGGCGTTAAAAAATCAGCCTCATTATCACCATTATCTGTGTGCTTGTCTCCTGCTGAGAGCTGCAACAGACACCATTTCATCATCCGGTGGTGGGGGGGCTGGCCAGTGTAATCAGTCTTTTCTTGAGAATCACGTTCTTCCAGTTTGTCTCTTGTTTTTGTTGTTTCTTTTTTATTTATTTATTTTTTTTACACTACAGCAACCAGAATGTCTATTCGCAGAAGAGAGGAATCAACACAAGAGTAGAAAACTGGATGCTTCTTCAGTGGTGGAAAGAACCACAGCACATTAATGGGCCTCCGTCTTTGTCGCACCAGTTTGAGACCTTCTCCTGTTAACGTACTGACGCGTCCCTGAGGACACAACTAGGTCCAGCAAATCCCTGCAGCCCGGATCCAAAATCAAGCGGACGGTATTCCCTGAAGACTGGAGGCTTTTATAGCAGAACTTTAATGCCCCTGGGTTCTGAATGACATATTTAACTAATAATATATGGGTGTAATGATTCCCATACCTGCAACTTTGATAAGGAGCTATGATATTGTGAAGAGGTCATTCTCATACTTTAGATGTGGCCTCTAAGTATTACTACCTTTATTTAATGAAACAATCCATTTACTTTGGCAAAATAAATGTTGGCAAGTCAAATGATGAAAATATGTTGAAAGTTTACATTCCTTATGTTTCAGTTTTCCACATTAAGATGTTACAACAATGTGTTTATTACCTGGTAAGGTTAAGGCATAAAAAGCACTCGGTTAGCGTTGGGAAATTATCATGTTTTGGGCTAAAATTCCTGAGGTTTCGTCAAAAAATACTATTTTGTTGCCACAAGCAAGGCTGGAAATTGTCCAAAGTACCCAGTGGTGTCAAGATTACTAATGTTGAAAATGAGTCTACAAATGTGAGCATTTCAGTGTTTTGCAGAAACATTAATTGCCAACATTTTATCCTGGAGACTGGGCTGAAAAATCTTTACTGGCTTGAAAATAGAACAAATTATGCTGAAGCGCACTAAATTTGCTTAAACTGTTAAGGTCTCTTGCTGACAATAAAGTACCATCTGTTTTAGATGACACTCATTTGTTAAATGTGTAGCGGCACAGATTTATTCCAAGATGAGAATGTGCATTTGCAAAAAAAACAAAAAAACAAAAAAATGTTCTCCACGAGAGAGGAAAAAAAAAGAGGAACATAAGGAGAAGTTTGTAAAAAACAAATCACAAGTTCTTCTTACTGTAGGTCTGCAGGTGGAACGATGTCGCAGCGGTGCAGCACCGCTTCAAGCAATCAAGCACAAACTAGACTGCTGTGATCTGAACATGCTGAGTGTAGAGTGTGTGTATATGTGTGTAGACTGCAGGTATGCGACGTTCCTTTCATTTGTATGTGCTATCATGAGCGCACAGAGTGTTTTTATTTGTATAACTGCCTGAGTGTGAGTGTGAGTGTGAGTGTGAGTGTGAGTGTGAGTGTGTGACAGCTTGGGGGATGCTAATATTTGTTGTGGTTCTTTGGTCAAACACTTCAGAGGACTTGTTGGCGTTCTGACTTCAGAGCAGCTCAGCAGACGTGTTGAGAATCAGTGCCAGGGAGGATAAGAGAGGAGGAGTGTAGTCAGCTGCAGATGAAGCTAACACACACACACACACACACACACACACACACACACACACACACACACAGACACACACACACACACAGAGCATGCACACAAAAACACACACAGTTGTGCTTGTTTTCAAAATCTTCCTTGCTTTGTTTCACACACAAACACATACACACTCACAGAAACAAGATGCCCTCACCCTCTCCTGCTTTCACTCTCTCTCACACTCTTACTCTCTCTCTCTCTCTCTCTCTCTCTCACACACACACACACACACACACACACACACACACACACACACAACACCATGCACATAACCTCTGCTGTAATGAGAAGCAACATGATGCAGGAGCAGATACTGATTATGCCGACGACGCTCGGAGGTGTAACACTGGGTGAAGGGTGTGTGTACGTAGTAACACCGCCTGGCAAAGACTGACAGCCTGTGTAATGTTTTCATCCACCTGAACACTGGTACACATTAGTGAATGGAAAGAGGGATGTGGGGTGAGTTCATGCATGTGTATTAGAGAGACGATAAGAGGGGAGATCCGTGACGGAGACGAGAAGTCAGAGTAGTGAGGGAGAAGATGACAGAACAGGTGAGGCAGGGAGAGAGGTCGGACGGAGTGACAGATGCAGGAAAATATCGCAAATGGATTAAGTTCTGAGGGGAAGTGAGAGAGAGATCAACAGAGATGTGGGAAGACAGAGAAAGGAAATACAGATGAGGGAAAATCAGAAAGGGGGAGAGACAACAACCGAAGATAAAAGAAGAGCAGAGCAGTTGAGGAGAGCAGGGGTGTAACAGTGGCATGATGGAAGGTTCAGACCAGACATGAAGCTGATTTCTCTTTGAACTTCTGCTTAAGTATTTTCACATCCTATGCTGAATGTCAACCAATGCATTGACTATGTGGGAATTTGCTAGATTCATATGGCAAGTAATGGAAACATAACAAAGGCCCATAGGTCCCTGTGAGGACAAAACTCTGGGAAAAAAAAGACTTCTGGAATTTAGGGCTCTGGGAGACATATGACCCGAGGATGAATGGATCTCATGAACTTACAGGTGCTGCCTGTCTGTGACCAATCTCAACTCTTGATCGACTCATCTGAAATCTTTTAAACAAGAAAATCCTGCAGTTTCTTACTTTAACCCCCGACATCCCTCTGTTCTTCTTCTCTCCTTCAGTTAAGGACCCAAAGTCATTCAGCTTCAGGATCCCCAGGAATTATCTTTGATGGAAACTATTTCAGCTGAATTGTGTCATTTTGCCAGTTCACTTAGCCAACAGCTAACCACCACCTCTTTACCTTTTTTTTAAATTAACCCTTAATTCAACTTTAGGATGTAAACATCATGTGAGGCAGAGTGAAGGGGGACTGAGGAAACAAAGTTTAGTTTCTGAAAATGATGATCAGGACAGACAGACAGACAGAAACACATACTGTGTACAGTCGTCTTTTCGTGCAGCCTATGAGTTCTTTGAATTTTCAATGTGCTCCTCGTGGGGACAGCAAAAGTGCAACCATGCAGAAGTTACAAACGTATATCTATATTTGGGAAGGCATATTGTTCTTGTCAGAGGCTCAGAGGCGTCCAAGGGAATTAAAACTCTCCAGAGTTAAACGACTTAAAGACACTGAAACAACAGACTGCTTGTCTGAGAGAAATATATTCTACTCCCTCCACATCAGCTGCATATCTCTAGGTTTCTGCGTGTTCTCAGACGTGTGTGTAAAATTACTAATCGGAGTGAAAAGATGAATTTCCCAAAGGGGAGAAATAAATAAATAAAGTAATTAAAGGTTTATTGTGTAGTCTTCCCTGTGATGGGAAGAAAAAAGTAGCAGCACGAAGGAATCGATGTGTAAATCAATGATCATTACAAATGCGACGGTACGACAGACTGTTTCTGAACGTTACATTAAATCAACACCGCGGTGACTTCAGACTCCATGTTGTTCTTTCTAAACAGCCCGAGAGAAAAGAAACTGACTTCATCGCCAAGCATAATGAAAGCAGGAGTGTCGTTGACACGCATCTGAGGACACTGTCAAAACATCTACGTTGTTTTAAACTGAAATAAATCATAGTTTTTTTTCCCATTATATAGCAAACATTTGAGATTATTCTCAAACGTTTCTGTTGTCTCCACAACAATCGACCCACAGCAAGCTGTCAGCTCGTACTGAGCAGTCAGAAATATGAATATATGAGGAAGACTTTTTTAACAAAACACACCTACATTCACACCTGCAGACTAAAACCTGCACACTCAGCCAATAATATTAAATATAACAGAAACAGGACATGTTTCGCTCAGAGTTTAGTGTTGCTGTCATCTCAAGGGGTCCAAAATAGAAATAAAGGTTGCGTTTGAAGCTTTTAGCTGCATTGCATGGAACTATTTTCTATAGCTCAATGATTGTTCCGCCAGGGTACAATTAGAGTGAAGCTCACAGAACTATTATGACTGAATAGCACTGAGTTAACATCTAACCCGTCACCTACCACGCCAAGTCTACATCCCCACCTATTTGGTGTGGACAGGCAATTATTACTTTGTGTAACTTGTGTGTGTGTCGCTCAAAATTTGTTGAGCACAAAGATGAGGATCAGGAGGGAACAGCTACCTTCTACACACACACACACACACACACACACACACAAAGGTGTTAAAACGATACACCTTCAAACACTTTTCTGTTCCAATGCTGTATCTCCTCATCTGGTTGGCCTGCCACACACAAGCAGCTGGGATTTGTTTAGAGTCTGACACATAGAATGAACACAAACAGAAACACTTTGGGTGTGACAGTAACACTGTCTCGTTCAATACCATGACGACTGATCAGGTAAATATATCTTTTTAAAGGGTGAATGTTGAAATAAATTTGAGTATGTGAATGTAAAGCCCCTGCCGACACACCTCTCGTCTTAACTGAATGAAAATTGTATAAAATGGTGACACGGCTGCGGTTTAACACGTCAGCGGATGAGTTTTGTAAATGTTCACATCCCAACAAGAACAATATAACATGAATATAACAAGAAAACACAAACAAACACACACACGCACACAGTATACTGTCTAGGAGTGAACATGAAGGCCAAAAACACGCATGAAAAAAAACCAAACACTTCAGTGAACACCTCTTCCTCACCTTAATTCTCCTTGATAACACACACACACATACACACACACACACACACACACACACACACACACACACAGACACACTCCTTTACACATATGCAAATGCTTGCCAATAAATTTTGTTTATTTTGAAGGTGCGCTACTGTTGAATTATAAATGACCATATGGGGAGGTTGTTCTAAGAACTGAGGGCTGAGAAGGAGAAGAAAAAAAGAGGTAGAAGAAGAAATGAAGTGGAGGAAGGAGGAGGTGAAGGGAGGAGGAAATAGAAGCAGACAGATGCCCGTAATGAGGAAACACTGCTGCGCTTTGCCTCAACCCATATCCTGTCAGAGGTAATCAGACGGGATGAATAGATGGATGGAGAAAGAAAGGAAAGGTGAGAAAGAGCGAGGAAGAGGAGAGGCATAAACACAGGGAGAGGGAGATGAGTGGGAAGAGAAGAGGAAGATTTAAAGTGAAGGCTAAAGTAGAGGTTAAAAATTCAAAGAAAGGAGAGGACAGGTGAGATGAAAAGAGATGGCACAACAAGTCATGAGAGGGAGGAAGAGGTAAGCATGAGGGAGGAGACGGATGATGCCAAAGGTAGAAAAGAAGAGGGGAGAGGTGAGAAGAGGGAGACTGTTGATGAAAATACGACTGTAATGATAAACAGTGAAGGAGGTGAAAAGGACGTAAGAAAGAAGGGGAGAAAAGTAAAAGCTTAGAGAGGGAAGCAAACAAGATGAAGTGGAGGAAAGTGAGGAGACGAGGAGAGGAGGGGAGGCGCTGAGGAGATGGGAGGACAGGAGGCTGCTAGATTAACATTTATTTAGTGTGCTGAAGGGATTTCGAACATGGCATCCACCGTTTGTGTTTGGCAGATGGCCGGAGGAAGAGTGTGTTAACACTTCAACTCAAATCAGCCATTTTCAAACTGCACCAGGGAGAGAGAGCGAGGGAGGGAAAGTACGTGTTTGCATGTGTTGGAGAACAAATAATGAAAGAGAGTCAAACGTCCTCAAAAGGACCGAAAGATCGTCACAGCTGAGGGGGTTTTTATGGTCAGATCTTGGGTGTCGGTTTAAATCTCGCATAAAGCCAAGTCGCACATTTAGCTCCCCTCGTCGTGATCTGCTGAGGCTCAATGAGAATTTGTTTGGGTTAGAGCTGCTGTCAGTGGATGGAGACCAGAATGACTTTCCAGGCGACCAGATTTAGACTTCACTCGTAAACACAGATTTCATTTGAACCTCTTCGTCTGTGAGACTCAAACATGAACCCGTCCTGCTGACACTTTTGTTTCTTCTTTTGTTTTCAAACGGGAAATCTGTGTTGGAGGTTCAAATGACATGAAATTGCTGCCTGACTTGCGATTACAACTGGTGACTGTGTCAGTTCAAAGATGGAAATTGATCCAGCATCCAGTTCATTTAGGTCTAATGCTCAGATTTTTTTTCCACACAATCAAACACTAGGAGCACCTGCTACTGAGAAGACAAGGGTTAGGTTGATCTTGCTGTTTTTTCTGTAAATTCTGATTATAAAATCTATGGTCTCGAGGAAAATGCTCGTACTGTCACATTGTTTATAGCACACAGCAGATTTTCTGACTCCACAATAGGCCGTTCCTCTGTGAATTACATTCAAGATCCAGTGCCGTCACCTTAGTAAAGGTTGTTTTTACAAAAATGTGTGAAATAAAAAGTTCTTCACCAACATTAATAACGAGGGAGTGAGAATGAAGATAAAGGTTTGTGGCAGGGGAGCAAAAAGTCCCATAAGCACCAGAGAGAATGATCCTTTTGTGAGGCACTTTGTTCTGCGATTGCTTCGAGCTTTGAAACAGAAGGCAAATCCACTGTTTTAAAAGGGGAATTAGAGTTCAACCTCATAGAAGAGAGAAAAAAAAAAAAAGACAGAGACCCTTTTACCCATATTTAAAGTTTTAGCTGCAGCCAGCCGGTCTGCCTGTCTCACCACATTTCCTTGTTCTCATAAAGACAGCGTACAAAGTCGTTTCCTCGGGGGCCTTTTAAAACATTTTCTCAAGAAAATGAGCCTTTGTACAATCACAGCAAGCAAGATGGACAGTTTCCATTACCAGGCCCTTGTAATTAAAGGATTTGTACTAATAGCAAATTTATCATAATTCCTGTTGGCTATCAAGTCCCTGACAGGCTATTTCATTTCAGCGCAATGTTTCATTTAAAAGCCTTCAGGTTGGTGCAGTGTCTCTGCCTTGACATCTCAACCTTTGTAATGAGATGTGCAGGGGTCCGTGCACGCCAACACACACATGTGAATTGCCGGCACTGGAAGCACACAGGCAAAATCATGGCACAGACATACATACGCATCTCTGAGACGTTCAATAACACTCCAACCAAACAATCTTCCTCTATTGTTCCATCCTAATAGCGGTCTGAAGTTGCCTTGCACAAGATAACAAGCACACGGACATCTACCAGAACATACAAAGACATCATTAGTGCATACAAAATCCTGGAAAACACTCGACACAGACTCTTATTCACATGTTAATTCCCACTCTAATGGCCAAACACATACACACACAGACACTTGTGCTGCACTCAGTACATGCCTCACATCATTACAGCATCCTGTCTTTGCTCCGAAATGAAGCTTCATTTTGACAAAAGTCTCTGCATAAAACAGAAGCTGCGAGCTTTGATCGTCAGGCAGGATTCAAATATAATCCCTCTGCAAACTCAAAGTTATTTTCTCCACACTAGTTTCCTTACAGAAGTTTAGGAAATAAGTTTGGTTGGACTTTGATATTATATTCTGAAAAAAAAAAGGAGATACTGTATTAAATGTGTATATGTACCTATATCTCACTTTATTTTTATCACAGTCTCACAGTCTCAGTGTCAGAGGTAGTGAGAGTTTAAAATGTCCAAGTTAATATTCGTTGCTTCCTATATATACATACATACATACATATATATATACGTATACATTCTGGTAAGTGGATTAGTTCTGACTGACTCATCAGGACCACGTTCTGCTGGCATCTGGCTGTCAGCAGGCGCTTATGTCCCACAGCAGGACGCACCCAGAGCTGGAGGGAGTCAGTCAGTGACTCCATGAAGGACACTTCAGCAGGGCAGACGGTTGCCAGCACAGAGATTTGGACCTGCGTCCTCCAGATGAAGGAAGGTGTCTTAACCCAGCGCACCTCGCCTCTCAGCATGTTTAATTAAATAAATGTTGGACCTTGACTATTTCTCGCCTCGATAATCAGTACATTTAATTCGTAAGGACAAACAAGCTCTTTCTTTAATACCAGTGCCAATGCGATACCTGAGTTTTTAAACCAATGAAAAAAGAAGAACTAAACAAAATTACACATCTGACCAAGTATTAAGGACAAACTTTGGGTACTTAAAAGTTTTAAGCCCAACACAATTAAGCCCTCCCCGTTTATCTAGCATATTCACGCCTACAGGCGGGGTGTCCTGATTTTTGGGATAGCAGGAAAACTTTGAAAACATTCTGCTGTTTCAGTGTTTTATGATCCTTTTCTTTATAACAATATAAAACATAACTTGTTGATGTCTTGGTTGCTAACTAACTAGCTAGCTAATGTTGCATTTTTATTGACAACTACTGAGGATTTATGAGGGTCTTGCAAGGGCGTGCCATTTCATAGGTGGAGATGTCGTCCACTAATCTTGGTAACTGTTCTGGGAGGCAACGACCACTCGAAAATGAGAGGTAGGGGTAAAAATTGGCAAGGGGATAGAGCCTTTTATACCCAATGCTCAAGATACATTTCGATCAGGATCTAAAAAGTATCTATATACCGTATCTCAGCTATATCATCTAACAGACTGGTTAGCTATTTGAGGTTTATTCAAAATATCAGAATTATGATTTTACCTTACTAAATGGTCAACTAGAGAAAAAAAAGCCATGAGAATAGAAATACAACTTATCAACTCCACTGACTGTCAGTCAAAACAAAATCAAGCAAATTATCTCACATTAATCATTTGAAACCAAACTGGCATGAATCAAAACCATACCGAACCAAACCAGGCTGAGCTGAACCACATCAGACTTCGCTAAATCCGTTACTGAGCTAAATGAAATCAGTACCACAATCAATTTCAGCAAAAAAACAAAACAAAACAAAACAAAACTACTGCGGGAGTTTCTTTTAGAGGCCCCCATCTATGTCACTGCAGTACTCACAAGCGATGATGTTGCCATAGCGATTCTTGTTGCGGTTCTCGTCCTTCTTGGCGGTTTCCCAGGGTGCCGTCTGTCCTTCTGCCAGGGCCTGAACACACACGTACACGTGCACACACACACACAAAAAAATCACTTTTAATACTGAGGTATGAACACAGAGAAATATGCATGCACATATGGCCTGATGCCCAGAGCCTGTACACTGACACATGGGCAGGCAGAAGTTAAAACAGTACTAACATGAATATTAATGAAAAGACAATCAACCGACAGTTGAACAGACCACACTCTTTACCACTCAGGGCACTGAGGGGAAAAAAAACGGCTGGAACTCGGCGTTCTCAGAAGATGGCAAAGCTCGCAGGCGGGTCATCTGTGACTCAACTTTCAAAACTAAAATAACCGACCATACCCGAGCACGCGGTCTCCAATTCATATTCATGAAGCAAAAATATATATGGAGCTGACTTAGACAAATCCCTTTTTATAGTCATTCTTATAATGCATTACTTTCTGCATTACAAGTAGCAGGGGGTTAAATGACAAATTATACACTCAAATTATGAGAAATTGTGCAATAAAAATTGAACAATTGCTCATAATTGTATTAAATTGGTCTCACTGTCAGAGGTAGTGAGAATGTGCAGTGACCTGTCTGTCTGAAAATGACACTTCAATATAATTTTAGCGCTCAAAACAACTTCTGAAATGTTAAGAATGTTGATAAAGTAAATATCTAACTGCAATTTTCAAAATAAATAATATAAATAAATAATAGTGGAACTACAAGTCACTTAGCTAAGTCCTAGGTCCACCTCTCTTCTACAGCTACGGAACATTTCGTTTTGCTCCCTTTGTTGTTAGTTTCCTTGGTAATTTTCTCTAAAAGAAAGTCTATAAAAGCATTGGGGCTGGTTGGCCAAAATGTTAAACCTTTCATCTAGAAGTTATGGCAAGAAATACTCTAATGGCAGGAAACCCAGATCTACTATCAGTCCCCACTCGGGCCAGGTAACTGCTTTCAGCCAGCTTAGAGTGAAAACATAACCCCTTTCCAAAGTTGTTGGCAGAAATAATGCATCTGAATTCCCACGCTAAATTAAAAAGCAACCGACAGCATGGAGCAATCTGACAATCGATTGAAAAAAAAAAAGACAGAAAGAGAAAAAATGAAAAAGTGCAGGTACAGAAGCTGGGGAGAAGACGTAACTGTTCCATTGGTTTGGTCTGAAAGACAATTTTCTGTCAGTTCTTCGTTGGTGGAGAGAAGACAGATTGTTCTGTCTCCCTGCTGTGATGCTGGCCCGTGTGACAGGCCTTACAAACATAGCAAGGACACAGTGGCATGACTGTCTGTTCGTGTGTGTGGACATGCATGCAACTTCCTCCTCTTCCATCTCTTCTTCATTATCACTATTATTGTTATTCTTATTTTTATCATGAGACAAACGTGAGTGAGAGAGAGCTCACTACATGTGTACGTCTACATACACGCATGCATTCATACATAACACAAAAAAGTGTGTGAGTGTGTCTCAGATCTCTCTCTTGTGCTAAGCAACCAAACCCCAAATCTCAAAGGTCGCCATATGGACCCTTAACTATTATAACAAACTGGAAGAGGTCACATGTGCACGCCTACACACACACACACACACACACACACATTCTTTCTCCCTATAGGGTCCTTTCAGAGTCCATTAAGGGCTTAAGAATCCCAGACAACAGCTTTCAATTTCAGACAGTGATATGACCTACATACACACACACACACACACACATGCACGCAAACACACACACACACACACACACACACACACACACACACACACACACACACACACACACACACACACACACACACACAATTCCATACAAATGCACTGTGACAGAAACAGACACCTTAACTTATCGCCCAGTCAAGCAGAAAATGGATTCTTTTAAAGTGGCATATGGCCTTGAGAGGGAGTGTGTGTGTATGTGTGTCTGTGTGCGTGTGTGTGTGTTCATGAGTCTGTTTGTTTGTGTATGTGTGTGTACTGTATGTGTGTGTTTTCTCCATCGCATATATTCATTTGTGAAAACTAGGCTGAAAATTGTGTTTTGGGATATTTTTTTTTTTTTAGGTAGGAGGCGTCTGTAGGAGGGTTATGCATGTATGGAAGTGTGTGTGTGTGTGTGTGTGTGTGTGTGTGTGTGTGTGTGCACATTTACATAAGGTGTGGGTTGGTTGCCCTTTTTTCAACCTGCAAAAATAAGACACTCTTAATCAAACTCCTCTCATCTGATATCTGTTGCTTTTTGAGATTATGAAATATTCTATATAAAAACCTACAGCAGGGTGGGTGGACGGGGGATGAGAAACACACACACACGGACACCACATACTGGTATTGATGCACATGTTGTCCAAATAACTGGGATATGAAAACTTGTTTTTAAGAGATTATATTGCATAAAAGGATTCTTAGGGACATGTGTAATTACTACATTTCCAGATAAGTTTACTGTTTCACTGCACTGATAAAGAAAGTTATTGTTTAACATTTCTGCCGTAAGTGTTCGACAGCCGCATTTGAAGAATCACTGCAATTAATGTGTCTATATCAGCTGATACGCTGAATCAGACGTTTCCCCGTAAGACTAGAACACTTATTATGCTGTTCAAACCTTCAAACCTTTATTTTTAACTATATTGATCTCTGATGTGTGATGCCACATCACGGCTACAGGCCACCAGTGCACCAATCACATTGCTGTTCATGAGTTGTAGCAAAGGTGACCTTTTAAGTTTTGAATATCTTAACTTCATCGTTATATGCCATGAGATATTTGACAATTTCTTGGGTCACACTTATTAATGTCAGTCGATGAGTAATGTCCAAAAATGTGTTGTGCGAGTTCATGGTGACCTTGACCTTTGACCACTCAAATGCAGTCAGTTCATCCTCAAGTCCAGGTGGACATTTCTTCCAAATCTGAAGAAATTCCATGAGGTCACGTTCAAAAGAATGAGGTGGACAGATGGACAACCCGAAAACATAGTGCCTCAGCTAAAGGCACAAGCGGAGGCGTAAAAACTCAAGGTATGAATGTGGTCGGAATACTGCAGCTATTTTACTTTACCTGAGTATACTTAAACTCTCAGAAGTCAAACAAATGCTGACATTGGATTATCTCATATCTCTATTTTATTCTTGCAAAAATCCATCAGATGTGGTTATCAAACACTTTTGGCAAAGTTATGTTACAGATCCAGATGCATGTGGATACTAATCTCTAAAAACAGATTTCATGTCAGACAACATATACAGCAATACTGATATATCTGATAGGCCAATACTGCAGGATAACAATCAACAACAATTCATGGAGTCACAGTCATACAGTTTATATGAAATAATTGACATGATCTGGATGCACCATCTTCTTCAGTGTTTCAGATGTTAGGATGTAAATAGGGATGAGTGTTAACCAGACCGACCGACCGCTCTTCAAACAGAATACTCCCCTTTAAAGCAAAAGGTGTAATCCCAGTGGGGCGCGGCACGGCGACAGCGTGGCTGCTGTCAGTGTAAGTGGGGTTAATGGGCTTCAACACTGGAGGTCACACCACACACGGACGAGAAGACACCATATGGGATGGGGTGGTAGACACACACACGCTCACTCGCTCACACACTCACACAAAATGCTGATTGACACAAGTTCACAAACAATCACAGAGGCATCGCATGCTAACGTGACTGGGAAAAAAAAAACAAAAAAAAACAGGCTTCTATTTCTAGACAGGTACACAAACACAGGTTTAAGATAGAGCTTGAGAATAAATACACTGTATTATGTGTTTGTTATTATGTCCAATGCATGTCTTTCTCCATTAGCTGGTAGTGACAGCTGACAGCTACTAATAAAGCTCTTTTTTTCTCTCACATACACACACACACACACCCACCCAAGAGAATAAATCACATTTGCTCTCCCCTGAAACGTATCAGTGGGTATAAACCAAAATGACAGGAAGTAAATGAAAATATAACATACGGCATCACGAAGGGACAATTTTCAACACGCATGCAGAGCTGGTAATAGAAAATATTCATTCTTGAGATAGAAAGAAGCTGACGCTCCCCTCGTGTCTTCTTAAAGATTCATTTTAGGCAGCAGAGACAAAGCAAATGAAGGAAGAATAAAGTGAAGACAGGAAGGACGGAGGGTTCGGTACAGGGATGGATGAAAGAAAGCGAGAAATGAGGATTTGGTAGGAAAATGATCCCATGGTAGAGCGCTCATGACAAAGAATGATTGTAAAAATGTCTTTCTGTGATAAACGGTGCTCTAAACAAACAGTCAGCCAACCAAGGGAGAGAAAGATGAAGTAAAGAAATCAAGGGCTTCGGTGAAAAGAGAAAAGAGGGGGTGCCAGACAAATACAGGAGGACTGAAAAAAGGAGATGTGTGGAATGGGATGCACAGGAGGTAAATAGAAACAGGAAAAGACAGAGAAAGTAAGACAATAAGATTGGAAGAGGGTTTAAGCAGAGCAAAGAAAGAGAGAGCAAAGAGTAGTGGGGGAGCAGAAGGAGGAAGAGGACAAAGAAAATGACAAGCACAAACTTGTAAGAAAAGATATCAAACTGATGGTATCAGTGAAAGAAACCAAGAAACAAACAAAACAAAGTAAGAGGAGAACAGAGAGTAAAGGACAGAAAGTTTGTTTTAGCGTCGGCCTGTTTGTTTTGTCACCATCAATATTAAGGAGGTAAAGTCTTCATAATTGATAAGAGACGTCTTTCCTCTTTAAACCAAATCCAATCGCACAAATTCTTTTATTCACACACACACACACACACACACACACACACACACACACTGCACAACTGGGACTGGGACAAGAGACAAGGTAAGGAAACATGGATGCCACACTTGCAGAATAAAGGAATCTAATTACAACGCAATCCCGCCGACGATGCAAACATTATTTATTTATTCTAAGTAATATAATGAATCTTAAACAGAAATCTAACACGATGTGCTCCACGAGGACACTCAAACATTACTCTGCATGAAGAGCTAAATTCTTCCAGCTTTTCATTCTTAAATATGTATCACACAAACGCCACTTTAATGCAAATGAGTATCTCATCTCTTAACAGTCAAGGGCAAAGTCAGATTTGCTCTGTTTGCTGTAACAATCGTTTTTTTTTTTTTTTTTTTTTTTTTTTTTTTAATGGTGGTGAAATTAAAATAAATTTCCAGACAAAACTGCTTCTGAGTTTTTCATAACTGTGCAGTGAATCTGCTAACTTCTGCTCAGGGTCATGGGGGCAGCTGAGGCAGATCTCATTTTGCACCTAACAAGACATGATGCCAGTCCAGCTCCGGGCGTTGCAATACCCGAACACTTTTACTGTCAAGACACACATCTCTGCCTGACTCTGCACGTAGATTTATACATCGTGGGGTCACTCAGACATTTTATTATACGTATAATCTCAGTGCTGTAGCTGCAGACCTTTGAACCTCTTACTAATGGCTGCTTGTAATGTTGTCAAACTAAAGATTGATGCCTCTTTTACTGTTGTTCTCATTAGAAGCCTATTTGTGTGTGTTTGTGTATTTACCTCATATTCCTCCTTGAAACCATAGCCCTGTCCACATTTCATCTGGGTGATGTGCTGAAGGAGGTCGGCGACTCGAATAGCTGGCTGAAACTGTCCTGCCTGGAACTGACCTGCAGGTACACAGACATTTTACAGAGAAAGAGACGGAAAGACATGAATATGTAAACAAGAGGGTAGACGCAATAAGTATGTGGGAGGGAGAGTGGGTGGATAGATGGCAGGAGGGATGGCTGAAATTATTCTAATCAGACTTCATGCGGTGAGTGTTGAACCGCTGCTAAACCATAAACTGGTTAACTAATATTGCAAAGTACATTTATAAATGACTACATGAGTAATTGAAAAAGCTTCTGACAACACACTTTATTGGCTTAAGTAGTAAAATAACTGACTCTGTAAGTTAATTGCTGTGTGTCTTCATTACTAACCATATCCATGTGTTTGATTATTTCATCATCAGACTGGTTCACAGATTCTGTGCTGTGCAGGAAATAACTGTTTGAGGCGACAAACCTTCGGTGTAATCAAGCTGTGCTGTGAACCCTGGTGTTATTACAGTTTGGGAAATCAGAAACAAACTGGGAGAAGTTCTGACCTCTGCAGCTTAAAATACAAGCTTCAAGACTCTGGGAAGTCCCACCTGGCTGCTTTCGTTTTAATTAATGTCATGATAATAGCTTGAGCACTTGAAAACACAGCTGTGCAGCAAGAGCTAAACACTTGGTACGTTCTCCCATCCAAGTTGTGATGAGGTGAACTGCTTTCAGCTGACACTTTTCTAAATGAGAAAACAACTTCAGTTCTGTGTTTGATGTCTTCACTGTGAGGTCAGATCAACTCGCTGCTAGGCTAACTGAGCTAATCTACATGACTGACTCATTTACTGGCCAACTGATAACGTAACTGAAGAACTTACTGACCCTGGTATCCACCTAAACAATGGTGACTAAATGAACTCAAATTAACTAAACCAAATTAACCTCCATCTCACAAACTAACTGTCAATGAATTAGCTTTCTAACAAAATAATTGACTGACCATATACATAGCTGACCGACTAACTACCCAACTAGCAAACCGAAACTTAGTTAATGAGCTAACCACATGCCGGACTGACTCATCATTCAACAACTAAGTGTCTAACTTCCTAAGTTGTGTGCACATACCGCTCTGGTAGGAGAGCTCCACGGACTCACAGCCTCCGTAGGGAAAACTCTGCAGGGTCAGAGAGGGTTGGGCGAGCGACGGCTGGCTACTGTCTGTAAATGGAGCGAAAGAGAGAGAGACAGAGAAAGAGAATGTTACCATGACAACGTACCACTCCTCCATGCCAACCCCTAATTCACCCCCACACGCACACACAGTGCATGACGTGCACTGTATCGACACACTCCAGGTGACAGAAGATTGGCCCGCTGATGACAAGCGGTGAGCTAAACGAGTCACTTAATGCCCCGAGCTCTGATTGGTGGGCACGGCATTAGGACAGTTAATTAGAATATCTCTCCTCCAATTAAGGAATGGGACAGATTGATTGGTGAGTGCATGTGCTCTGTTAGTCAGGGCAGATGGAGGGATAGACGGAGGTTTCTGGGGACACGGGGACTGGTGAAGGAATGTCACATGTCAAGAACAAGAACGCCAGAGGAGCATGACATAAGGAAAGTCTTTTAAGTCAAGTTTTTGAGGTTTTTATGAAGGAAGCTTGCAAAAAAAGGTGATGGCAATACACAGGTGCTGCATCCATTCAGCGTAGGAAAGAACGAAGAGGAAGGTCCATGTATTATTACCTATTTTTGGGCTTTATTAGATCTATTTCTATTACTTATCTTCTCAGTAATTGCGCATCATCTTGAAATCAAGTAAAACTCTCTGTTGGGCAAATCCAGAATGTGATGTGCTTACAAAAACAGGTGCGTATACACATACTGACTGAGAGAAAGATGGGAATTCACAGCAAATGTTAAAGAAGGAGATAAATTAAGAAAAAGAGCAGCAAAAGAATGTGGGGGGGAAAGTGGGAAGAAAACTCTTTGAGCTTATATCATTTGACAGTTGTGAAATCTGAAAGCTTTCAATCTTCTCATTGTGGTGTTAATAAGTAAAATGCCATTATGTTTGGCGCTGTGGTGGAATTGCTTCTGACAGCCAGCCAGGCACTGTGGACTCTGAAGTGAGAGTGTGTATATGAGCGTCTCAGAAGGAAAAGGGCTTGTAATATAAAACCGCCTGACTCTATGTTTTCTTAATGGAGCTATTTGCATGTTAATGATGGCTGTGGATTCATTAGTGGCCTAAAGTGGCTTCTCCATAAGCCAATCTAAACACTGGCTTCCCTAAACGAATGAAGAATGAGCGGGCCACATGGGTCACTCTGCAGCGCCTACTTGGGCGGGTGTGAGTGTGTGTTTGACTATGTCTGTTGTGTGTGTGTGTGTGTGTGTGTGGTCAAGAGAAAGGAAGACGGGATGTGAAAAAAAAATGGCAAAGAGATCTAATTGGTGTTACGCTTTGTGATTAAAAATAGCTGACAACTCCTGTTGTGTGAGAGGAACTGATGAAAGAGTAAAAGACCAAATGAGAAGATGTGTGATGAAAGGAGGGGAGTGGTTGACAAGAGAGAGAACAGATGGGAACAAATGGAGGCTGAAAGAAGACGGTGACAGCGGGGAGGAAGAAGAGGCAGAGTCGAGAGAGGGTACAGTGAGATGAAGGAGGACAGTTTAGAGGAGAGGTGGACGGGAGACAGGTGAGGGGGAAAGGTGAAAGAAAGACAGGAGGAGAGAGTTTAGGGTGGGAAGGAGAGATGAAGAGAGGTCAGGACAAACACAAACTATCTGCTCACTGAAGCAGAACCGGGTCGCTCTCCTCCTTCACACAGCATCTCCAAAACAGTTCAGTTAAGAACTTCATCCTATCACATAAATCATTCTAAACCCATTTTCATCTTCTCCTTCGCTCCCCTGTCTCCTATTACTAACTGGGATTGTAAAATACATTTTAGAAGAAGTAAAACTGCCACCTGGAGTCAATCCAGGAAGTGGGACCCCCCTTATACTGCAGAGATCACGAGGTGGAGATCAGGGTGGATGTGTGTGTGCTGACAAAAGACCGGCTGCATGCCTACACTGACTTTAACCAAGAATATTAACAATCTTTACACAAGCTTAACCAAGAAAGATCCAAAACCCTAAAAACATTATGATACAGTTGCCAAGAGCCAATATTGTAGGGGAACAATGTAAATAATGACAGAAAACATCTACATTACATTTTCTGGATTGGCATAATTAATGATTTCCTACATATTTGCAGATGCCAATTTGGCCAATATGAACAGAATATTAAGTAGAACGGGCTGAGTTGTATTGTTTCTATAACTTGTTCCTTTGCTCGGTTGATGTTGTTCCTCTAAAAAGGGGCACAGGCTGCTTTACAGTCCAACTGAGCTGAAGCTGCTTGTCTGTAAACTCGCCTGTTGTTCCCTGACCTCCCAAAAGCATTTTTCAAACTCACTGACATTTTCAAATATATGAATACCAGCGGGAGACATTGTGCCTTTGCTCGCCTTTCCTGACCTCTTTTTCTTTTTACATCCCCTCTCCTCCCTCTGTTCCCAATTTTTAATTGCCTCGTCTCTTTCTCAGTACATTCTCTCCTCTGCTTTCTCCTTTAATTATAATTAATGAATGACGTGTTTGTACTGTATCTTGGTTTAGTTGGCTTATTTACTGGTCGCGGCACTGTGAAGGCATCATGGCACCCACACTTATACATACACACAAATAAAACATGATATGCTGGAAGAATCTTTACAAGAATCATGTAAAAAAAAAAAAAATACAGCCAACATGGTCACACAAAATGCAGGGGTGGCACACACACACACACATACGTACATACACACATATATACACAGTTATACATCCACAAGTCCCTTGTCTCTGAAACTCAGAAAAATTCCCAGGGCTCCTTGCAGCTGTCTCCAAGGTCACAGGTGTGTGTTTGGTGTGTGTTTGAATGCAAATGACTAACTTCACATGTACATGAATGTGTGTGCGAGTGCGTTCCTGCACTAAAATGAGTGGGTGCATTTGTATGCCTACCTTTCAGTGTGTGTGTGTGTGTGTGTGTGTGTGTGTGTGTGTGTGTGTGTGTGCATGTGTGTGCGTTAAGTCCCACCAAGGTCAAATATGCATTAAGCCAGGCATGAAATGGAGTCATAGCGGCAGCTCCACAACACTGACTATGATGAAGACATCTCAATGCTAATGGGGAGATTTATTGACCCCACAGTCACAAGGGTGTGTGTGTGTGTGTGTGTGTGTGTGTGTGTGTGAGCGTATGTGTGTGCGTGCATAAGGCGGAGACATATGGAGAGCACTGAGTGTGTGCAGCTAGTGTGTGTGTTCGACAGTGTAAGAGAGAGGCATTGATCGAGAGAGAGAAGAGTGTTGGGAGTTTTTGGTGTGTGTGTGTGTGTTTGTGTGTGTGTGTGTGTGTGTGCATGAGTGTGTATGAAGGCCGTTTACGCTGTCAGTGAGTGTGTATGTTAATGCAGTCCTTCATGCTTGGCAGTGTGCTATATAAAGTTCCCTCCTCCCCCCCGTGTGACTTTATTAAGACTCTGTTATGGATGACTTGGACTCAGAGTATCACGGCGTTAACTCTTCACACTTCCACACAGCCTGCGTGCTCGTCTGTCCCCCCTGTGTTTCTATATTCTACATCAGCTTAATGCATTTAAATCAAAGCCTGATGCTAAAGTTTCCCCTCAACTGTAATATTTGCCCTGTAGTGTAAAGAGCAGAAAGTTGAGTTGGTATGTATATATTGTACTTAAACGAGTATCATCCAAGTAAATTACACGCTCATTACGGCTCACACGCAGGAGTTTCCCCCAGGACACTGGGTCCCATGTGTGATCGAGTGTGGAGATTAATGTGTTTTTAAGTTATGGAACATGAGCAAGTTAATGTACGTAAATCATGTAACTGAAGTAATGTAAGTGACGTGACTGAACGCAACTGAAAGCACTTTCTGTGCTGAACCCAACCACAATGTGACCTAACCTGATTGAGGAACCATTAACATGCCGTTCACAAACTTTGTTGCATCCTGTTTCACCCTTTTACTTCCTTTTTATCTGATTGTTACGATTCTTATTCCAATAAAACACTTTCTAGTGACGGGTGTTTCAAATTATCATCTGCTAAACACTTTGATATTTTCATCAGAAAGCTTTTTTCAGTTCTTATAAAACAAAAACAAAATCATGTCTAGATATACAAAAATAACATTTAAGCAATTGATGAGAATTTAGTTCAAGATTTAATCACAGAAAAAGAATTTAATTGACAGCTGCCCACCAATTAGAAGTGAGAGTTTTCTGTAGTCCTTCCATAATTCAATACAATTCACTGAGATCATTAATACCCACAACTAGCAATTACTGTTAAATCCAGTCACACTAAAGGAATAACTTCATTACAGTAACAACATGATGTCTGCCCTCACAGAGGAAGAAGTCTTCCACAGTCTTGCTCTTATTCACTGCAGTATTCACCAGCGAACACACACCAACACACCTGCAGGAATCAGATCTGCAACACTGAAACTGAAATTGCAATCATGCTAAACTTTAAGCACTTTTAAAATACATCCATTATCACCTAAGTACTTGGATAAAAACCAGTAACAATCAAATAACCTGCATTTAGTTATTGTCAAATGAATCCACTTTGCTGTACTTTGAGGCCTCTTTTACCATCTGAGTACATTACAGAAGTACACACACATCACTCCCACAGGTGGACGTCACAACGCCAACAACTATCTGTTGTACCAGCAAAGTCTGAATTTACACGGTGCCTTAAAATGCAAATAACATTCTCTGCGAAACTTCAACATTAAAGGTTAAGAGCTGTAAACACTCACGCTGCTCTGAGATGGAAATATTAGCAGGAAGTGTTTTAAAAAAAAAATAAAAAAAAAAAAAAGCTATAAAGGTGTAAGGTATAAGTTCATCTCTCTCTTTCGCTCTCTCTTCCTCCTCCCGTCTTCTCTGAAGCACAAGGTCAAGCTCAGCTTCGTTTTATTGCCGCAGAGCCTGGCTGGTGGAATTCTCTTCGGTATGGATGAAAAATCGCTCTGATATTTGAAACACATTACAGCCTGTGGTGGAACAGTGAGCTGCTAGCATAAAAGATGGAGAATAAAAGTGCAGCTGAGCCACAGTCCAGACGAAGAGGAGGGGAGCCGGAGAAGTGGAAGGATCAATGAGAAATAAAAAAGAAATTAAAAAGATCCTTGAGCCCATCAGGGGCTGAAGGAGCTTTATTTTCAAAGTCTAACTTAACGTTATGTATGTATTGTAGCTAACTTACATATGGCAAAACTAACGCGACAGGGAGGGATAGTAGTAGAAGTTTGGTCACTGACAAGCTGCCAGTTTTGATAACTTCAGAGTGAGAACATGTGAAAAAAGGTATGAAAAGGATGAGTGAGAAAGAATAAAACTATAAAAAAGACAGAGTGAGGCAGAAACATAAATTGAGTTTGTGGGGGAAAAAAAAAAGAAGACCAGCTGTCCTTATTCATTCAACTTACATGACATGAAAACTGAATTCATATTGAGAAGCCAAAAGACACGAAAGATAGTGGAGATAAAAGTAAGCCAGAGAAAAAAAGAGCAGCAGGAGTGATCAGTGGAGGAAGAGACAGTGAGGCAGTGGAATATATATCTGGACTGCAGGTCACAGAGATCAACTGGTCTAGACAGTATCCCAGCGTTATACCTCATTTCACTTCCGTTCTCCAGACACGACGAACAAAAATACTGACACACAAAGTCCAGCCCAGAGTGTGTGTGTGTGTGTGTGTGTGTGTGTGTGTGTGTGTCCGCGTACATGCAAGGCTGTCACTTCCTTTGGAGCTTGCAGGCGGCAGAGTCGAACAAAGATATGCAAGTGTGTGTAGGTGGGAGTGTGTGTGAAAGTTACCTGCATGGTGATCTGTGAAGCCACCAAGCAGCTGCACAGCAGACAGACAAATCTGCTTCACAGTCTCTTTTTTTACAAAAAGAAATCGAGTCTTATCTCGTAAGTTAGGACCAGAGAGAGAAAGAAACTGGTGGACAGATACAAAACCTCCCCTATTTCTTTCTGCTAAGAACGGAGGATTAACTTCATATCCTCGCTGGGCAGGGAAGAAGTGTTTGCCTCCTGCTGCTCAGTATGTTGGTATGTGTGACTGCAGCATGAAGATAATTAACCAAGAATGTGAAGGATTAAAGTCACGATATGCACTGCTTTCATATAAAGAAATGTCTCTTATGCTGCTGTGGGCGCACAAATAGAACTCAACCGTAATTATTTCTTATAATCATCCAGCTTTCACACTTGCTGTTCTATACAGCCGAGGCCAGACGGAGGACGGACAGAAATATATTTACCTGTTATTTTCAGCAGACTTATAAAGCTTTACGTACATCTGATTCTGTTTTTTTAGTTCAAACAGGTCTACACTTCTGCAAACAACTTATAACTCTACATTTGTTTCATAGGCTACGCATCATATTAACATTCCCACAAATGTGTCGTAATACTTTCACATCACGTGTTTATGACCTGACAGGATGCAAAGGAGATGATGGTGGACTTTCAGGTGAGTGACCACAGCTTGAGAGACTGTTTTACAACATTTGTAAGCTTCTGGAGATTCTTAAGCTTCCAAAACATGATAATTTTTTGGTGGAAACCCAAAGTGGTTTATGTCCCTAAAACTACCCAGATCGCAGGAACGGAAGTGTCAGAACAACAACAAGTTATCATGTTTTTATCCGAACAAGTTATCTAAGTTATCTAAATTATCCATCTGGACTTTATAAAGACAGACTGGCCTCTACCTTTATAGCTCCATGGATATTTATCTGTAGCTATATATGATGACGGAAGACACCCACGAAGAGGGGAAGGACTGTTAAAAGATTGACAGACTAAGTGGCATACAGACTAAAAAAGACTTTTCAAAGGGCGAATGACTGGACACCACTAGATGTGAATACAGGCTTTGTAAGCAGGCAGCTAAGACGCGGTTGCAGCAGAGCAGAGAGGCTCAATCTTCCCTGAGCACTAAAGGTTAAAAATTACTATCTCTCAACCCTGCTCTCACCTTCAATTACCCAGCACTGCCACATTATGGCCAAACAAAATGACTACCATTAGCCATAATCACCTTACATGCAGCCTAATGCTAAGCCGAACTAGACTGGGGAAAATAATTGCCCCTCAGTCATGCTGTGGAAGAACTACTTCCAATACAAGCTGGACCATGGATAGAAATTATGGGCTCTCCACACAGGAGGCGACTCTGGACCTTCCACTTCCACTGCGCAGTAGCACAGTTGTTGCTGCAGTGTTTTCAGTGCAGTGCATCTTTAAATAGCCACCAAAAGACGCATTGAAAAAAAAAAAGGAAAATGTCACATCACCAAGCTCTGCTGGCAGGCATTCAATCTCTTTATTTCTATGCGTACTGGATTGCTGAACCTTCCTTCACTACTCTTTCCAGCATTTAGCTTTTCTGAGTTTCCACAAAAAGAGTAAATTGTTTCGTAATCTGTACATAAAATAAGAGAGTCCGCAATTGCTGATTGACTGAGTGGTCTTCTCTGAATTATCTAAATCGTCTTGGCTGTTTTAACTTGAGGAACGCGGCTCCAACTGTTCTTCCTTGGTTGCATTTCCTGTTAACGTGAAACACTGGGGGGGAGTTGCCGGTGCTGACAAGCCTCGTAAATGCAGCTATATGGTGATGGGATTCATTAAGTCTAAAAGCAAGCACATGTTTTCTCTGGAATTTATATCAGGAGGAATGAAGGGGAAGATTTTGTTGGTATGTGAAAAAACTCTACAAGTTGTCTATAAACCAGCAACATATCGAGAGAACTGGTGGTTCTGATATATTCAGTCTTGCTGCCTGAGAAAATTCTGTCTCAATCACAGCTGTTTTTTGTTATAATCCATTCTTTTTCTAATCTGCCGAGTACGAATGTTGTATTATATTGTAAGGAGAACGTGCAAGAGAAAGAAAGGGTTTCAGTTTCACACGGAGTTCTTCAATTTTCCTCTAGGTTCATGCAACGTCTTTGTATGCATCTGTTTGTATTATTGTCTTCGTGCGAATGCAGGCACCTTATTAACCACAGAAAAGCTTCTGATCCATGGAAAAAAAACAAAAAAAACACGACTTCTGCTCCACCAGCAGCGAGTGGCTGTCCTTGGCTGGGCACAAAAGGCTGACGCTCGCTTTGTGAACTGACAGAGAACGGCGTTGCGCAACCTTTTAACATACATCAGTGTCTGGGAAATTGATTTTTAGAGGAAAACGTGTTTGCACATGAAATGCACGCTACGCTGCGGTGGCTTTCCACTGATCCAGTGGATTTACGTCGCATCAATGGAAACACTGCGCTGGGCGTGTGTGTGCGTGGATTTGTGTGAGTGTGTATTTGTGTGCATACTTGTAACTTTTCGGATATGCCCTTGTCTCCTTATGCATATATTTGTATACTTTTATATGCTATACTATGTGGGTAAATGTTCGGTTCTCTATGGTCGCTTATGTATGCAGGATTTTGTGAGAGAGAGTCTGTGTGTGTGTGTGTTTGTGTGTGTATGTGTGTGTGTGTGTGTCTCTAAAATCCCATTTCCATAGCTGTGCAAACACCTGAGCTACGGAGAAGGCTATACAGCTGGTTCAAAAAGAAACACACACACACACACACACACACATGCACGCACACACGCTAAACCCCACTCTGCATTGCATACTGGATTTACCCGAGCTCCTTCTCCCTGTCTTTGATCCCTCAATCTGTATGTCTCTTTCACTGTCGTCTTAATAACTTTCTCTCTCTCTCTCTCTCTCTCCGTCTGCACCTCTCTCTCTCTCTCTCTCCGTCTGCACCTCTCTCCCGGCTCTCTCTCGCTCTCCAAGCTATTATAAAACGGCTCTCACCGGGACCATTCAGGCTCCCGGTACCATTATCCCTTTTCAAAAGCCCGAAAGGTACTGGAACGTGTCTAAATGTTGGATTCTTACTTTAAAAATTGAAATGTTTTCTATTCGTCTAATAGGGAGCTGAACTGAGCCACCCTTTGAGACCAAACGCATATCAAATGAAGAAATGGATTCGATGGGAGTGTTAAGTGTTAAAGTGCAAGAGCTGATGAAGCTTTTCAGATCAGACGGAAATTATTTTGACAGTATTCGGTTCTTGTAGTGATACTGTGTGTGCACTTTCAGTCTTTGTGCCCCAAGCTGTCAGTACATTTAACCTGTATAGATGTTCTGTTGTTGTTGGTTATCAACACTGAGGCTGTTTTGTTTTATTCTTGCAAATTCATGGGCATTTTTAGAGAGGAAACCAATAAGTGATGTTTCTTTTTCAATCAGACAGCTCGCCGGGGCACTGAACCCAAATTAGGCGAAGGAAATTTGTGTTTAGAAATGTCTGCCCACTAGAATCAGAATTTCTCTGATGATATTCAGTTCTATCCCGCTTGTCTCATTTTATATTCAACAAGCAATTTAAGTAGGATAAAAAGCATCTTAAACGTATCAGCAGTACATCTCAGATGGGATTAAAAAAGAAAACAAACTAACGCATACTGAAATATGCTTATACAGAACTGGTAAACACTGGTAAATATTCTCTCTCACTTTCTTCTTTAACTTACTTATTTTTTCTCCCTTCCTCCAGCAACTTGTCTATCCATCCCTCAGTTTCCACTCTCTTGCTAACCTAGACTCTGAATTGGTGGAAGAGTCCAAAAAGCTTTGAGAGAAAAGGGAGGTAGAGGGGTAGACATGGTGACAGGAAGAGGAGAAAAAAGAACGACCAGGTGGGATGAAGACAGGAGTGAAGAGGAGGAGGATAGATGAGAAGAGGTGTGGCAGGAAGATGACGAGGTGGCAGCTGGCTGATAAGTATTATCACATAAAACAGAAACACTCTCGTAAAGGGAGAGAGGCAGACAAATGTCACTACAGCACTTATGCTTCTACGTGTGTGTGTGTGTGTGTGTGTGTGTGTGCCTGTGCATGTGTGTGAACTAGTCTACTGGTGCAAATATGGCCTTTCTCACACACACACACACACACACACACACACACACACACACAAGCGTTGCACTTTGGCAGGGGTGAGAGCCAATCTCCTTGGCAAAGAATTGGTCAATCTGGCCAACAGAAGAGGAGGGAGGGGGGGACAATGAAGAGAAAGAGACAGAAAGAAGGTAGTGGAAAATGGTTTTGACATTTCATTTTACCCCATGTGTACACTGTGTGTTTGTGTACGTGTGTGATTGCACATGAAGTATACGGCCTTCCACGTGTGTCTGGGACTTTGTTACCTGTTCGTTAAATTTTACTTGTTTCTCAAGCATGTACACACACACACGTTAAGATACATGAAAACACACAAGCTTTAAGGAACCACTGCGTTTTCTTCTCAATGAAGCTCAAGAAGAGACTCAAGCTGAGATAGTTTTGACTCACCTATGGAAGTCGTGGCTGGAACTGGCTCTTTGGACACTGCACACGTAACGTGACACGCAAAAGAAAGCACAAAGTTTGGTCGATAAAAAACAACATGTAACAGTGAAAAGCTCAGTCTTGCACATTCACACCAAATGGTAGGGTGTCCTGATTCCCCTGGATGGACCTCCAAACTGAGATTCTTCATAGACACACTTCAAATCGTTTTTGCGATTCAGAAACAATAACACTAGCGACAGCAAGTTTTGCAGTTTTTTTCCTGCTATGTTCATGATTTGTTTTCACCTGTACAGCTTTCTAACAGAAGAGGGGTTAGCCGAGAGCTAAGGACCATTATAACAGCACTAGAAGTGCTAACATGCAATATAACAGCCACTGTGGTCTCAGTATTGGTAAAAGCATTAAGGAGCTGTAGTGGGTTTTCCTCACTGTGTAATTTACAGGGATAGTTTGTCCAGTTGCAGTTGCAGCTGCAGGCAGCTCCACAGCCTCTACAGCCATCGAATCATTGCCTAAAGCATCTTTAAAGATTATGTGTGTACATATGCGTGCATCAGTGTGTGTACAAGTGTGTACCTGAGTAGTAGGAATTCAGCAGGGATTTGCTCTGCAGTGTCTTGCTTCCCTGCACAGAGAAAGAGCAGGGAGAGGGGGAGGCTGGGGGGAGAGACAGAGGGGAGGTGAGGTGAAAGGAAGGTGAATGATAGGACATGGAAACAAGAGGAAAACAGGGGGAAAAGGATATGAAAATAGGAAGAACAAGGAGGAAAGGGGGAGATGAGGTGAAAAGTATGTGTGGGATAGGATAGGGAGGCAAGGGGGAGAGAGGAGAGAGAGAGAGACAATAACAGAGGCGAGATGAGAATAGAGGATGTGAGAGGGGAAAACAAGAGGAGGATGCAGAAGATGAGGAGGAGACGGGGGAGCAGGGGAGTAAAAGACAATAAAATGTAGAGGACAGTGGAGACAGAAAGCAAGTACGAATCAGGTGAAGGACAAGAGGGAGAAGCCAAAGGAGAGAGAGGAGGTGGGTCAGTGAACTTGTGTATAAAAAACAAAACAAAAATCAATCATCGCAGGACACAATTAACAATGAAAGCATAACAAAGGACGATCAATACTCCATATTCAACAGCACGGGAGCAATCCAATAACACTAATGGCACCATCAAAGCCACAGATATTGGATTTTGAAGCATAAAAGTGGTTCCGTCTCGATAAGCGTGCACTCAAATATGACTACTTTAAATGTTGATCAATAGAAACAGTTACATGATTTTTGTGGCTTGTATGAAGAATGGGTTTTTGCAACCGAAATGGATTTTCCCAACGGTGAACAGAGCCTGATCCAAAGTGGAGGAACAGGATGAAAAATAAGCATTTATCATCACACCGTGAAATATCAGGCTATCAACATACAGATGAAACTATAACGAGGGGTTTGATGCAATCGTCCCACCATGCGACAGTTTTCCGTGTCACCTAATGCACGTCGCTGAGCGCCTCACCTCCGTATCGTTCTCCTCTCCACTAACGGAGAGCAACGGTAGAAATGGAGTTGGCTAACGTAAACTACCAACAAGGCTTCCGGCACAACACAGGAGTTCCACTGAGCCCCTTTAAAGAAGCTGGCTGCCCTGCTACACTCAGATCCGTCGGTGTGAGTGATCAAATTGCTATCGTCAGTTGGAAAAGGCAACTGTGGGGAGAAAAGTCCACAGAACAAAATGGAAAACAGAGCAGAGCTGAGCTGATACACAGTATCATGGCTCAGAAATATGATTCACCATCCGGTCCCTCTTTAACAGTGACTGATGGCTATGCAGATACACTATCTCCCACACACACACACACACACACACACATACGCAGACTGCTAGGGGCTATTAATAAATGATATGTAGGATAGACAAAGGCGCGCACACACAGAAACACACACACACACACAATAAGATAAAACCTAGGGGGACCTCTGGCAGGCTGACTGTGACATATTATACGTTGCTTCATCCCGTTCAATAATCCACAGTAGATATCACAGCTAGCCTACACACATTTATCTGAAGGACCTACAGTTGGTGTGTGTGTGTGTGTGTTTTCACCTAAAAGGAATTGTCATTTATCTATAGGCTCTCAGCAGCCAATTAGTATTGGCCCAGAATTTTTGCATGCGTTCACGTGGCGTTCGAAGCTCCTTCACCTCCCTTCGTACTCACTAACCAGATGACATGAAACGCCTCCCCTCTTCCACCCTGTTCTTTCCGTAACTCTTTCATTCCTTCACATCCATCCTTTGATTCTTAACTCATCTCTTCAGCTTAGTTATCCAGCTATCCACTTTTGTTCTGTCACATCTGGAGTGTTTGTTCCTCAAACTCTGCTGCCACTTTGCTCTGTTTCACATTAGCAGGTCGACCAAGTTGCAATCTCGTGTAAATATGACATATAGAGTGCAGAGCGATCCACAAATATTACAAAACATTCAGCATGACGGGAGGTGTTTAAAACACATTCCAGCTGGATATTCAAAAGTGTAGATGTTGAAAAGCCTCTCCAGCTATACGTCACTCCTTGGTGTAAATACATCGCTAAGCAGTCTATGAAAGTGGCCACTTACAGCATCTTCTAGTATTGATAATAGTGGCTGATGCGACACTGAAATTACCCATCATTGTCCCTGTCACATTAAAGTGATAAGAAAGCAGCCAACATGAATAACGGCCCGTAATAGTAAGCAAAACTTTATTGTCATGGCCCTCATGCATTCAATTTCTGCAATATATATCGAGCTACACTGTTTTTAGCACTGCTTGTTCCTCTTCTGGCCATTTTCAGCAGCCAACTGCTTCACAGATACTTTACATAAAACAACCTGGGAGGTTTCGGATCAAACAAAATGTCAAAATAAATGTCAGTACGATGCCTGACACAGACCTCATCCAGCTCATTTTTGTGTAATTTCACTAATTTCTTAAAAAATGAATGTGGTGATAATTGCCTGATGTGAAAATTATCCATGTAGCAGCCCCTCACGTCTAATTCTTAATCATATTCTATTTGCTCCATTGTTTTCTGGTACAAAAGCCCAATTTCCCAACAGCGAATGATTTGAATGTTTATCTTCTCCCTCTCTCTCTGTCGTCCTCTCTGTCTTCCCCCTCTCCTCCTCTCCCTCCTCTCCTCTCCTAATACCTCCAAACACAACATATTTTCTCCTCTTCTGTGATAAAATCCCTCTCGTCTCATGCGTACAGGCACTGTATGCTAATGCGGTGCAAAAAGAATCCCAACTTTAATACAGTGAGGAGTGCACCTGCATACCATAAGAAATCTGCTTTGACAGCAATGTCCTGTGAAGATAACTGGTGACTGGGTGAGAATGCAATAACACAAAAAGGTTATTTGCTCTGCGAGGGTCCATCCACGGAAATATTATTGGGTCCCCTACCTTGCGTCAGCGTTTTTCTCTGTCTCATTAGTACTGAGCCTGGATCTGTGACTGTGTGTGTGTGTGTGTGTGTGTGTGCGCGCACTTTGCTTCTTTTTTCAAATATTCATGTGATAAGATAGACACCAACTGTGATAGAGAGACAGCAAGGGATAGACTACGCTGTGGCATCAAGTTAATAGCCATGAATCTAAAATACAAAATATCATAGCCTGTTCATAGACTCTGCACAAGCTGTCAAAATAGAGCAGCGTCCCTCTGGATTTTGTGCCCTAAGTACCAAGACATACGTACATATTTATTCATCTGACGCAGACCAAAACAGGAGGGAAGTTTGATGCCTTTTAAAAAGTCTAAACTTCACTTCACGTCTTCCCAAAATGTAATTAAAACACTCATTTAAAAGCCAAAACTTTATTTTTGGCCCCAAGCAAGGTCTAGTCAGCTCTGCCTGGGAGCCAAAAAAACAATCCAGAAGACAGTCATTTATTTTTTTCTTAAATCTGCGACACCAAACACTAACTGGGAAGAAAAGACAGGTTAATACTGAAAGTCTTAAATGGAAACTTTTTAAACCAGCTTTGTTTACCTACGATGTCAGTTTATGCAAATGAGTGAAGGTAAAACAACGATGCCAAACTTTTCTCTGGGTAACACGTTTTACATCATCTGGTGGATTGCGGGCCTGTTGTACTTCCACTGACACCAAAGTCAGATGGAAAGAGAAGAACCATCCCTCTTTCATCAAACGCCAATCAAATTGTCAAAACTAGGCAATGCTGATGAACTACAAACCAAGACTCTGATACTACACCTGCATATTTCTTCACCTATTTCCTGTCTCAAAATGGACAAGGAGCCGAAAACAAGCCCTGCCCACTCATAGCACGTCACTCACCGGCATACAGGTTGTTGCCCCTTTTCATCAGTTTTCTTTGGTCATGTAGCTCCAGTTTTAAATACTGTGTTGCATGTGAGGGCGGACTTTCCTGTTGTGAAATACCTCTTTAAAGAAAGTAAACTCTTTTTTTCCTACATGTTGCAAAACGCCCAACGGTCAAGAATATTTGACAGCAAAGTTTTTTAAAATACCACGGCTTCATCGTCCATCCGAGGGCAAGATTAAAGCGGTCCCTTTTCTAAGTGTTTTCAATGCAAAAACATTATTGTATGTCGGAATTGCAGCATGGGCAGTTAGAGGGAGAGTGCAGGCAATTATAGCAGGCATTAGCTTGCTACTTAGTCCCTCTCCAGCACCCCTGGCTTTCAATGGCCGAGCACTCCCGAAAGGCCAGCCTGACATTTTCAAGAGAAAAGTGCCCTTCTGAGAGGCCCTGTCTAATTACCCTGGACACACACACACACACACACATCATTTTACAAAGAGGTGGAAATATGCACCCACATGGCCACGCAAGCAGAATGACTCTCATAAGTTTATTACACACGGATGCATACATGAAACACCCGGTGCAATACGCACGCGAGGCATCACAGCGGAGTTTAAGGGAAGAGAGCCGAAACTGATTACAATTGCACTAAGTAAGATTGGAGGCTAGTGGAGCAGTACAACACACTGCTGATATTGGTTTAAGAGGAACATATGGAGAGTTTTATTATAAAAATGAGATGTCCACTCTTTGAGTAAATGAGTCTGACAAAATGATTAATGGCACAGAGACACAAGTATGTGTGTCTTTTCCAGTAGAGACAAGGACAAAAGAAAACTTTACCTCATGTGACAAAAGTTAACTTGCAGCTTAATTAATAATATAAAACTATTTATTCAGCTTCTTTGTTTTCAAATGATTCTACCGGAACAACACAACATTATATTACTCGGATATTCTGCCTTTGTTGTGTGTTTATACTTGGACTGTAACTAATGATTATCTTCACTGTCGACAAAGCTGTCAGTTCATTTCTCGATTAATCCACGAGTTGTTTTGTTCTACACATTTCCAAAGATGACGCCCTAAAATGTCTTGTTTTGTCCACAACGCAAAGATTTTCTGTTTACTGTCACAGAGGAGGAAAGAAACCAGAAAATATTCATGCCGAAATAGCTGCAATCTAAGAATATTAAGCCTACATGATGGTGCCAGTTGATAGATTTAGATGCACATTCAGGCTATAACTGAAGAGGGTTTCCACTCACTGAACCCGTTGAGGTCCTGGTTGGAGGTGGAGAACGGGTCGTCTTTGTGCAGGGTGCTGACTTTGGTGGTGCTCTTATCGGCCGTGGTGACCGGACCCATCTCTCTCTGCTGGGTGGAGCTGCTGGCTGTCTCCTTCTGCTTCTTTGCCAACTTCCTGTAGTTGTACGAACACATACACACAAACAAGCACAGACGGAAATACACACACACGCAAACATGTATATTTAGCGCCCATACAAAATCAAACATTTACAAACAGACATCCATCACAAGACCAAAAATATTGTCAGGAAGATGATTTATGGTGAAAACATCGAGCAGACGAGAAACACATTTCTTTATAACATGCAGTGACTGAAACACAGAACAGACAAAATGGCGACATGCATACAATATGTATGAGCATTGTGTTTTATGCATTGCAGTATCCAGAAGTTCAAACAACATTTTATTTTATTCATTTTTACTTGCTAACAGTGTTAGCAGCCATTTGCTGGTAAATCTGGGACATTTACAGCAATGATTTAAATTTAATTTATATTTACAGCAAAGTGTTTAATCCATTTGTATAATACTGATGCATGGTGGTTGTTTTATCATCATTTACAAGAGATCAAATGATCAAAATAAAGAAGTATGCTCTACATTTTGGGACTAGCTAACAAGCTATATGGATAACCAGTAAGACTGCAACCAGTTTTCTATATTGATTAACCTGCTGATAATTTTCCAATGACTACATTTCTTTAATCTGACACTAGCAAACAAATGCAAAAAAGCTAATCACAAGTCCAATGTGATGTTTTCAAATTTCTTGTTTGGTCTAACCAATCATTGAAAACCCAAAGACAAGAAGCAAATTCTGATATTTGAGGAGATTAAATGAGCAAATGTTTTGATTTTTTGTATAAAAAATTACTAGAGGATTAATTGATTGATCATAATAGTTGGCGATTAATTTTCCTTTCCACGGCTAATAGATTAATCATCTAATTGTTGCAGCTTTAATAACAAGTCAAGTTTAAACCATCATTTAAACATATTTAAAAAAAATGCGACTGTGCCACGGAGATCTGTGTACTGAAACTGGCGTGTTTCCCTTTTTTCACTTAGTCATGAGTTGAAGCGTGTTTTAATAATTCTTGTTCTTTTCACATATTTGTACTTGATTTTCTAAAGCTGAGGTATCCTGACGTCTACAAAATGTGAAAAAAATGTGAAAAAAAAAGACGACATCCTCAAATGTCTTGTTCCGTGAACTGTACCGTCATGAACCAAATCTTTGGATTTACTGACAAAAGAAAAACCTTCAAAAAAAAAAAAAAAACCCTTTCAGTTTTGAAATTCCTCCTTCTGTATCTCATACAGTACCATCATAATGTCAAATTCAGATATCTTATCAAAACACTCACAGCGTTTGAAAACAGAATTTCTACATTCTTCGACATCAAGGACCAAGAATCAACATCAGTTGTTGAGTAAAACCGCTCTGACTTTGCCGTCTTAATACTTCTCAGATGTTCACCAGTAAACATGCTTCTCAGATGACTCATATTCTGTCTTACAGTTGGGGCCCATAATTGATTGTGTAGTGAAGTTTAGAGTTAAAAATTCAGAAAAGGGTAGATTATTTTCCTCCGGAGAAATCAGAGCAAAGACAGGACAGGCGACGTGAGTCCGATGGGAGACGATGACATTCAGTACTTTGGAAACGTCCGGGCCTTCTACAGCGACTATATACAGTATGGTGGTAAATGTAATTGCGCGACCGCTGATGAGATTTCCCTTGAGTGTGGTTGTATGCTCATGATTCTTTTTTCATCTATTCACTGTTCACATGTCACAACTCCCATCTGTTGGAAACTGTGCGATGGTTATTTTGAGTTCTACCTGAACCTTCAGTTTAAAGTCCACCGAGACACCAGATGGCAGAAATGACAGCGAGTCATTACAATCTAACGTGGACTGGTTAGATTCACCAGAGCTCGGAGAGGCACGACCATAAAGTCCATTTTTACCGTCTCGTGCTGTAAAAATTACCTCCGGGAGTCAGAATGTTCTATGATCCCGAGCAACACTGCGAGTGGTAATTTGCACGCCTTGTTTTAATTTGAGTTGGAGTCTGTTGTCGCCCGTTGAAGCGCCGCTGCATTCAACAGACTGAAATGATGTCAAATGCTACAGTGAAACTTAAATGAACTTCTTGTCGTCTTCCAGTCTGCCACACCTCTTCACAAGGACATGAGCTAGAACATCACCTTGACTGTGCAGATGGTTTCTAAAGTCTTCATTCACAAGAAAGGATCTGTCATACCAGCCCCGCAAGACTTTCATTTCTCACTTTGAAAAGATTCCTTCAGAGGCAGCAAAAAGAAAAAATATGCAGACTTCTTGTCCTGAATTAGAAAAGACGAAACTGGTCTATTGTTCAGTATTCCACATCTCTGAGTGTTCAGATGGCCTCTTTGAAGGAGCAGTCGTTCAATCTTCATCAACTGTTTAGTCACGAACTGCAGCTGAGTCGCCAGGATTAAAATGTGGGCAGTTTAATCACAGGTACGTTCACAAACCATACTGACATTTCTATAAAATGTGTCACGTCATGTTCCCATGACATGTTTATGATTCAAATGACTTCTCTGGAGGTGGAGGGGTGGTGATGGAGACAGCTGCTGAGCCACTGACCACGGTTCTAGACTTTAGATATTTTTAGATATTTTTCAGGAACCCTCGGGACAATTTCTAGTTGTGTTTGTGGTGATGAAAAACAGAGATGTCAAGACTATCTACCAAAACAGGTATCAGCGTTACCATATGGTTTTTGTACCAATACCTAACCGGATCACAACCACAATGTTGTGGTAACATAATATAGGAAATTGAACCTAAAGAAATATTGAGTTGCAATATACATAAATGTAAAGTTTCAACGTATCTGTGGTTTGCAGAAATGCACCCTGCCACCATTTATTCTGGCGATTAGCCTGTGAAATAACATGACCATGTCGTAATTAGAAGTACTTGACTTCAGGAGGCCATTACCCACTGAGAAATATAGCACAAGGAAAACTAAACAAAACAAACAAAAAAAAAACCACCAACACAGGATGTGAATAAAGGAAGCACTGATTGTTCCTCTTTAGCAGCCCGGATAGGTTATTGATCACGGGGTGTTTTAGATAATTAAGTGTTACCACTGGTTTACACTTTGTCAGCCATTAGAGAGGCACATCCTAGTGACAAATCTGGAAATCTGGACTCTACAGCTCGAGCAGAGGTGTCATTAGTTTTAGTCTGACTGAGCTGGAGTTTTATGTTTGAGAAGGAGGGGCGGGTTCAGCCCACCCTGCAAGATTTCTATATGATTTGCATTCTGTAAATGAGGAACAGTGAACAGTCTCATGCCATTGTGTCAGACACGTGGCCCATTTAAGTTTTGCCTTTGACAGTATTCTAGTTATCACTGGACTGTTTCAGAAGCCCGGAGCCTCCTGCACCAGCTGCTGAGGCTGCCATAAAGTTCACTCAATGAAATTCAGATATTGTTTAAAGTCATCTGGGGTGATGATGGTTTACCCCAAATGCTGTTTTTTTTGTGTGTGTAATTTTGCAACCCTTGGTCAGGAACACCTGCTTTGTGCTTTATTATTGTCAGATTTATGTTGAGCTCACTCTATTCTATTATTAATGATTAAAAAGTATAATTAAAAACCACTTGGATAAAAAAGGACGACGAGTGTGATAGCTATCCTTTCTTGTGAATCAGCTACGCTGAAATTGGTTCATGATGCTCCAAATATTAATTAACATTACTTTCAAATTGTTGGGTATCAAAATAACATAGAATATTTTCAGTGAAGAGGCTTTTTTAAAACTAACAAGAGAAATCAAAGCTCTGTGGCCTCTTGGTTTGAGAGAAAATCCGTTATGTTTGCAAGTATTGACTGAGACCTTGCGGATCAAGGGAATTTTTGTATTGAACATTTTGCTTTATTCTATGTGACTTGTTATTTTCCCACCAAGGATAACAGATCAACATCTTGACCCACTTGTAAACCAGCAGTCTGGAAAACATGATGTAACCTTGAAGAACATTATGCTCTTGAAGCTTTGGGCTGATCTGGGGGCTGCAGCGAAATCCAACCAGAGCGAATGAGCACAGCGGGTTTCTTTTACTTTTGAGAGAGCTCTAAATGGTTTCTGTGTAATTATTATGACTTCACTAATGTCTAACTGCAGCTCACTGTGGTTAATACGTCTGTGTGCAGTCATGCCTTATTAGCCGATTTATTTTGCTAACGAGGGAACAGGTTTGTGATCTGTCTCCTTCTTCTCGACCAGTCACTAATTTCTCTACACAGATTGGCAGGTCAGTCACTTGAACTGGGTGTAACTCTTCACTGAGTATCAAAGCAGGCTACCTGAACGAAACAGCGAAGCAGCATAATAATGTCAACAGATAAGTGAAGACGAGGCTGAACACAGGTCAGAGCATTTAGCATCCTGAATTCAAATCTAATGTTAAAAACAACACACACTCTGTCACATCACGGCACACTTAAGTGATGAGAAACATATTGAAAGAAGGGCTTGGTTGTATTTTTCTAGTGATCATAAGCAGATGAAGTCAATGCACTTGAGGGTATATGGCCACTGATGATTTGACCTGTGGTTTGTGGAGCATTTCAGCTACAAAAGTCTCCACAAAGACTCAGAGTTAACATCTAACAGCTTGTTGTTTTGAACTGTCATCCATGGCTGCAAGCTGCTGCATGCCAGACAGGCTACATGTATACTGAACAGCTATTAAGTGTATTCATGTAGAGAGATATGCACCAAACCTGTGTAGCTCTCTATTCTGCAGCATGTACAGGACGTGCTGTATTCTGGTGATGGGACTCTACTGGTCATAGATACTTTGGACCGTCACAGAAACGAGAGCAGGATCAAATGGTCAGCGCATGGTATGGTAAGAGATTAAGACATAAAGCAATTTAATGTGAGAGACCATCATATGTGTGACCCACCAGCAGTTACTCAGCATTTTATCTGACCCCACCATGATCTGACTTTATAATGGTGGCTAAGAGAATAAGCTGGCTCGCTGTCCCAGATCTAGATCCCTATAATGGTCGTCTCACGGACGACGTTGTGTGTTTATTTTCAGTCAGCTCATTTAAAATGATTCAACTGAAAGCTGCAGATGATCCTACTCTACCACCGGGGTGCCGAGTGCAAAGTTAGCATGACTAATAAAGTGATAATGGCCACATTTATGGGAAAAGATGGCGATTGCAGATCATTTCCAGCTAAAGACGGCTGTTTTTTTTTCATTAAGATTCTTGCATTACATTCTGACAAATTAATGAAAATACTGGATTCTATCACATAATGACAGTACGAAAAAAAATAGGAGAAAAAAACCCTGGATCTTTGCCAAAGTTTAATGGGGTCTATTCTGCGTCAAGACAAATCCTCCATCCAAGTTTTGTGGAAATTGGTTGTGTGGTTTTTGCATAGTCCCACTGACAAACCAACCAGTAACCAGACGGACGCGTGGAACTATAACCTCCCTGGCTCAGGTAATAAATTCAGAACTTTCACTTGGTCATGCTGATTGAGACCAGCCAAAGCTTCCTCTTTGATTTACAATTACTGTGATTAGTCTAATTTCTCTGACCCAACTTTGCCCCTCAGGGACATTAAAGAGGGAAACGAGGAAAAAATCAGAGAATAGACATCTTCAAATGGGAGATTTATTTATATTCATGGTTTGAGATTTCACTATGTTTGTGTTATATTTAGTCTATTTTGCTTTTCGCGCACACACTATTTCCCCTCATCAGGACATGATTTGTCTTTTCAGAAGTGTGTGATAACAAAACACCACATCTGAGCATCCTGCACTGCCCACAAGCTGTCAGAACAGAGCGACCCATTAACCAAGTTTATCACAGCGTGTTTGTTCACATCAGCACCTGCTGTGCTTTTGCAAATGAACAACAGACACTATCACTTAATCTGTGTATCAGTAACGCATCATTTAAAAATCTATCTCCGGCTGAGTCATCTAAGAATCACCTCCTCCAGAATCCACCAACACATTTTTCAACTTACTTAAGTGTCTGACATCCAGTCACGAAAGGCATCAAGTGGGCTGTGTGCGCACAAGCACTGGCTATAATGCTGAGATGTGTATGTGTGTACTTGTTCCTGTGAGCAAACACTTGATCTCCTTGCAGGCTCTGTAAGTACTGCGTGTGCTGGACGCGCGGTGCTTCTGGCTGTGTGAGTGAACGTACACGTGTCTGTTGTGTTTGGCTATCTGTGCACGCTGGTCAGTGAGTGGGTGTGTTTCTCAGTGACCTATCACGAAGCCGCCTATACGCCTGTTTGTGTCTCCAGAAAACTGCTCAATACTGCACAGTCACTGCAAGAGGACAATTAATACAAATACATATTCAATTTAGAGTGTTAATCATATTATTAAGTTCCACTCAAGTCTAAAAGTATTTCATGAACTATTTAAGGCTTGAACTGTAACAGTCAGTGATTCAGACAGGGGATGTGAATATGTACTCAAATGAAGACGCTGCAGAACATTTCTTAAATTGACATCTACTGCAGAAAGCCAGATGGTTAAACATAAGCTAAGAAATTAAAAAAATGACTGATGAATATTGCTCAAGTTCTTGGTTACATGATTCATGACTCTTCACAGAAAGTTTTCATCCGTTGTTTAAAACTTTAACAGACACACACACACACACACACACACACACACACACACACACACACACACACACACACACACACACACACACACACAGATTTTAAAGAAAAAGTTCTCCCAAAAATGAAAGTTCAGACATTACTTACCAGCTACTAGTAGCTGTTTTCCCTGACTTTCCATCAGCATGAGGTTAAGTAGATTATAACTGAATTTTCACTATTTTTCCTTGAACCAAGTAATACCAAAAAGGTGAGTTTATACCATCAAACACCCCATAGTTGCGTTTTCAGCTGCCAAAGGACACTGGTCCCTCAGTTTACAGCCAACGACAACCCAGAGAGTGAATTCAGTAATAAAAATGACTAAAGTCTCTGACATTTGTTCAACCTAAAATCAGAAATAATAAGGTGTAAACAAAGACAGTCTCAGGTGAGGTTTAAAAAAGACGAATAGCCTCGATGCATCTGAGATAGGACATGAACTTCTGTCACAAGCATTAAAGCTAAGGATCCTCCTGCCCCAGCCTGCAAAGCATTAACTTCTTTGTATCACTACAAAAAAGGGAACACCGCCGACCAGCACTAACTGTTGGCAGTGGATGTAAAGTACGGTTGCAAAAGCATCCAAAATGATCAGAATTTCTATGCAGACTGGGCTGGTGGCCATCCTTTCATGTGTAGATATTCATCTGCGATCTTTCTTTGTTAATGTTTGAAAATGTGCTTGAGTACGTGCGTGGACAGGTATGGAAGCGAGAAATGAGAGATTGGATGTAGAGGCAACAAACTCTTTTCATCGCTATCAGTCCACGGGCTCACATCGTACTGACAATAATAACATCTGTGCGTGACTGAAATATGCAGAAATAAGTATTTAAAGCAGTATCATTGCATTTTAGTGTTAGTGTCTGTGTTTGTGTGTTTGTGTGTGTGCGCCTCTTGGATCTGATGATGAGCTGTACTTGCCCTTGAGTACTTAAGCAATTCAAGCCAAGAGACAGAGAAATGAAAAATCGCAGAGAGATTATGAAGCCAGAGACGGAGCAGAGGGCGAGAAGAGAACAAGAGAAGGCAGGAAAATAAACGAAAGAGTTCAAGAATAAACAAGGAAATGAGGAAAAAAAAAAAAAAAAGAACTGCAGGAACGAGAAAGAGCGTGTGAGAAGGTGTTAAAGAGGGGCAGAAAGCAGGAAGGCACCAGGCAAAGTTCCTCCATCATCACTTCCTTCCATCAACCCTGGTTTCAACCTTTCTCTGATCTGCACCAGTTTACAGGTAGCCTCAAAAACTTCCGCGTGATTGGAGCTCAGAGCGGCCGATTCCTGGCTGCTATCTAACTGCACTCTGACAGAAAGTGGGCAGGAGACAAGGAGGAGGGAGGGAAGGAGGAAGGGAGGGAGGGAGCGGAAAAAAAAAAAAAAAGGAAAGTCAAATGAAAAAGATGACGAGAGAAAAAAACTACCAGGAGAAAGAAGGTAGGGAAGATAAGGAGTGGAGACGGAGGACGGAGGAGGGAACAAAAGGGGGAGACAATGCAGAGAAGGAGAAGAAGCGTGACAAGAGAAAGGCCTTCGTCTTTTCTCCCCCCCTCCTTCTGTACACCTCCACCTATTGCACATTCATCCCCTTAATGGACTCGTTTAAATGACAAATTCCTTGCATATTGTAAGTGGCAATGAGCACGACATAATCCTTCTTTAATGAATGTCACAGCGGCAGTTCATTAAGCACTAAGGTTACCCAGCCGGGTGCCGACTGAGGCAAGAATCATGGACTACTTTGTGCCCCCGGCGACGTTAATTGCAGGCCGTTTGATGTGTCGATAATGAGCGATGCGTGGAGGATACGTTGTTTTTTTTAGGGGGGAGGATGAGCTGAGAGCTTCCCCTGATGAGTCTGAGAGGAGACGATATCACAGAGAGACATGAGATGAGACGAGTGGAGCGAAGCGAGGTGAGGCAGCGGTACTTTTGGTGAACTCCAGGGGAAGAAAAAAAAAAAAGAAAGCTTTTTAATTGTTGCTCATTTGATATATTAGGTGTCATGAGCACTTGAGGGGTTCATTTCCCAAATGTTGGATACTCCATTTAGTGAATGTCATTATAAAACTTCATTCTGTTTTTATAGAAAATGCAGCTTCGTGAGTCTTTGTGCTCTCAGCTTAGAGTTCATTTTATGGCTTTACAATTTGCTTTTTAAAGCTCAGTTCTTCATGGATTGGCTCCCTCTCACCTCTGACCTTTTTAATTCCCTACACCCTACCAAGACCACTCAGGTCCTCTGATCAGTCGCTTCTGGTTGTCCCTCAGGCTCGGTGGTAGCTAAAGGGTGACCACGCTTTCTCAGTCTGTGGAACAAACTGACCCACCACCATCAGATCAAAGCACAGCTCAAGGCTGATCTCTTTTTTTGGGGCTTTTGATCATTCTTCTCAAAATGTTTGTTTTGCTAGTTCGTTCATTGCTCAGGGATTTTATTGAACCGAATCATCGAATTGTTTTCCACTTGTTTATCAAGTAAAGTTGTGACAATTAACAAATGTCACTGTTTGACAAGGCAACTCAGTCGCCAGGATAAAATGCTGCACGTTACGTTTTGCAAACCACTGATGTTCACGTTTCTACAACACATGCCATCATGTTCATGTTACATGTGAATGACCAGCAGGTGGAAGGGATGGTGGTGGAAGGCTGCCAAGCCAGTGACCACAGTTCAAGACTGTGTTTCAACATTTTGGTGTCTTATTGTCTTTATCTTGTCTGATTTTTGGTGACTTACTTGTGACAACAAAAGCAATGTTTTTTTTGATGAGACTTTGGGACATCTACATGTTTGTGGTGCCCAAAACAGGTATTTTTAGCCAAACACAATCTTTTCTAGTCCTTCAGCATGTGTTTTTTGAGCCTGAACATAACCAGACCATAAGCAAAACATTCTTACAACACCAGATGTAATAATTTAGAAGAATTTAGAGATTCAAAAACTAATTCTGGTGATTGGGTGTTACGCCAAAATGGTACATTAAATGAGCTAGAATATTGTTCTAAAAAAACTGATTTCTATAGAGATTTATGGACATTTTCCCTAAACAGACAGATTATAGATAACATTACTGACAACTGGCTTTCATATGATGTGAATGACCTGAATGAAAGGATCATGTTTGACAATACTAATCTGTTTTGGAAGTGTTGATGTTCTGATCACTGATCTGACTCCAGCAGTAAGCTGTGCCATGTGATGATCCAGTTAACTGATGGATGATCTCAACTTAAAACTAAATTCAAGTCATTAGCGAGCAGTCAGTATTTCTAACATTGTGTTAAGAATAAGTTTTGTCTTTTATACCCTGTTGTTGATCTTGGTAGCTGTGTTGGGGTTTTTGCATTTGAAAATTCTACCATTAAAGGTCTCTGAAGAGACAAAGGGTGCAGTGTTGCATAGCTACTCTGAAAACTCAAAAGCTTACAAGTGTATTTGTCTACATTTTGGTAAAGAAAATCTCATTACACTTAATATAGATGAAATCACAGCAAAAGTAGCATTTAAGTGAGATAAATGATTCATGGGCATATATCTATATAATATATACTTATTACAATTGTTTTTTTTTTTTATGTATTTCTGAAGTTTTGTTTTACACTAATGTAAGTAGTTATTTTAAAAAGACATAGTGATCTTACTACTCTATATAACTTGGTTTTTATTCAGGATTTCTCAAGAGGCCAAAGAAGCAACCTGTGAAAGTGCCATCCACGGGATTTGTTATGAAATAAATCTGTGCTATATATCTGTGCCATAAATAATTCAAACAGTGTTGTCCCAACATATTTGTTGCTAAAAACTGTCTCTGCAGCTACAACACTTCTGCAAGAATCAACAACTGTTTGGTAGTATTCTTCTTTTCCTCGAAAGAGGTGCATGCAGAGGGAATTGCATTTATTTTAGAAGTCTGGCGAGTCAATAGGGGGCAACCTTAAGGCAACCAATCAAACAAGCAAAACGACATTTGTTTCACTTGTCGAGGGACTGACAGAGCTCCCGTATTATGGCTAGAATGGCTTCAGCCAGACGGTTGTCAGCCAGATAGCTCAAATGTCCTCGAGCCATCCCCAGCCAGCGCAGCAGTCAGACAGGCAGTCAGTCACTTCAGGATGACAGCGGTTGCTCCAGAGGAGGCTGCAGGCGAAGCCCAAACAAACTTTCATCTGCGTATCACAGGATTTAGAGGAGGGCCCGGCAAGGGAGCGAGAGATTGAGGGATACAGAGAGGTGGAGAGAGAGAGAGAGAGAGAGAGAGAGCGCTGCAGGACTGCACAACTTTAAATCCCTCTCTCATCTACCAGTAAACATCCTTGGGCTACAGCTGTGTGTGTGTAGGTATATATGTGGGTGTGTGTGTCTGTGCACATGTGTATGTGCTGCTTCTTTGTGATATAACTGTGTATGTGGTCTTTGTTTTTCTATCAGGTCCTTAAAGAAAAACACATCTTGTTAGTTTCTTTAAGGCCTTCTATTATTATTTATTGTGATTAACATATTTGTTGTTTCCCTGCCTCATATATTTTTGTTGTGTTTGTTTAATAAAGCTGTACTACACATTATAACCCAAATGATGCTGTGCTTTTGAGCAGCTGTCTGCTGTTCCTGAGCTATGGCGCTGATTAACAGCCATAAAACTTGTTTTTGCAGGGGATCATGATGTCACATGGAAGTCGAACTTTTGGATGTTAAAATGTCATCACTTCATCATTTTATTAATTGAAAGTTGTCATAATTAGCGTATGAATTCTTTGTTATTCTAGTCACTTTGACCACAAAATTCTGTGATATTGCTGATACCTCAGCCAATAATTCTTAAATTCTTAAAAGCACAAATATCTGAAAAACATCCCATGAATCTACCTAGAAACAGTGAAAAAATCTTCCCATTAATCTCAGCAAACATTAGTCAGACTCTATGAGGGACTAACAAACATTACATATGAATACTTTGTGCTTTTCTGAGTCGTTTCTGTGTTATTCAAATGTGTGATTTCAGTCATTCCTACCGGTTATGTTTTCCCTGAGTGTGTGCTCATCTCCTCCACCGAAACAAATCAAACACAGTGGTGAGAGTGGAGAAGCAGCAAACCCACAGTAGCGTCTGCTGTATTTCTAATTGTGTCAGCTTCCGAGTGTAAAGGAGTAATTTCTGGTTTGGTCAAACAGCCTCCGGGTGGCTGCTTTAAGAGGAAGTGTTTGGCATGTGATGACTGTTCCGCTCAGTTAGGACTCTGCTGCAGATTTCGGAGTAAATTTTCAGATGCTTTGAAGACAGCTGGAGAAGCAGGGTTTTTACAAATTCTCTGCAGGGATTTGTGGGTGAGCTTGGGGCGTGTGTGTATTTGGGAGTGTATGTGATGTACGTGCATGTGCATGTATGAACAGACAGCTATAATAGCACCTCATTAGAATTGGTTAATAAGCAGGAAATGACCACTTGGTGGAGAAGATAACAGTGAATTACATTGACCTTTCGGGGTGAGGCACTTTCAGAGACGGACCGTGCAAACAATGTAGATGAGTCCGACTGAAATTTCCCCTTTCCACCGAACTAATCCTGTCGTTAAATTCCAGTTCCAACTGATTTACTATGAGCACTCGCCAGTGAAGACCGCCATAAGGAACATTATCCTTCCTTAAATAAGTAACTCCTCCCAGAGAAACTTTCCATCGCTAACTCTTAACTTTGTGAATCTGAAGCAGGATGCTGATGGAAGTATTTTGGATATAAGAACCATTTTTCTTCCCACAAAGCTACCAGTTTCTTCCTGTGCCACTTCAACAGCAAGGCTAGTAAGTCACTGGTGAGTTTGACGTAACAACAGATGTGTATGCTCCCAATATAATGAGCTGTAGAAGGCAATACTGTACTACTGAACACATTCATTATCTAATTTACTCTGACATTTCTCTGACATTTTCTAATGCGGCTCAAATCTAGTTATGATTGAAAATTAACGTTGATGAAATTGACTTCCTTTTCATATAAACTAGACTTATTGAATTGTTTGAGCTTGAACACACTGTGTGTTCATACAGTGGTAATTTGAGGTTTCCAGCGTTGACAACGGCTATATGGACTTACAGCTGGGGTTAGTAAGATTGGAGAAACCAGCAAGACGAAGCTAGATTTTGAAAAGTATCACCACCACCAATAAACACAAGCAGAACAGCCCTATCAAATGTACCTCAGTTTCAACATTTGTAATGGTCACACTACTGGATTTTTTAGGATACCTTGGGACAATTTCCAGTTGCGTTTATGGCGACCAAAACGGCTACTATAGGCCAAAAACCTCATCAAATAGAAAACTGAACTCACTATATTTCAATTTCAGCCTAACATACTGGAAATTAGCATTATAATTATGGGACTACGGATCTGATTATCTGATAATTAGGTTTTACAAATTGCTTTAATTGTGTTAATACTTCTAGTTACAAAACAACAGTTTAGTTAATGTTTAACTCAACTGAATTTATATTCCTACAATTAAGAATTATTTCCATCTACCTAATCATACATTTTTCCCTCCAGACGGCTGTTTTTGTTTACAGTTTTTGTTAAGAGTTGGAGAGGCAAATAATCCTCGACAGCTGTTATCATGCAGTGTAATTATTCTGCTGGCTGGTGAAACAAACCAACAGGTAAAACACTGATTAAACTATTAAGACTTGTTTAGTAGCATGTTGGCAGGATGTTTTCAGGGTTTTGGAAAGTTTTTCCTAAAAATGGGATTACACGTGACACAAGTCAAACAAGATGCAAGAAAACAAGACAGAACCTTAGCAGAAATCAGAAGCTGGTCATTAGGAACAGATGATGGGCTGAGAAAAGGAGTTATTCCCGATGTGAAATCACTACTTACAGGTAATAAGAGTAGGAATAAGCATGTCTTCTGAAGCATGGTGAGGTGAGGCCGATGATGACAACAGAGCAAAACCCAGAAGAAGGACAAACACATTGGATTAGTTCATGGTTTGAATGAGAAATTATTTTTGAATTTTAATCTTAAACTGTTAGCCTACATTCTTATCAAGTGTTATGTTTCAATTTGTTTTTATATCAACCTCTACAACCTGCCCACCTAGTTGATATGTCTACTTTGTCTCTATGTGTGTCCTCATATGAAAACATATAAAATATGTTGACGTCTATCAGCTTTGTCTCTCTGGACTGGTTTCATAAGCGTGTCCCTGTCATTCTGACAGTTTGACAGAATGTCTCTCTGCTGCCTGCCGGGTCAAAAGGTCATTCTGTAGTTAGTTTACTTTGTCTATACAAGACTTGCAGGCTCGTTAGATCATCTATGGAAGATTTCACAGTCATCTCTAACCCTTTCTAGCTGAAATACTCAACTGTAAATCTGCTGTGACTGTGGTCAGTAGTCAATCAAATAAATTAGCAGTAATAAGGAGCTCTGTGGCTCGTCAAATGATGATTTCGCTCATGAAAAAATTATACTTCTTCTCAAGAGATTGGCCTGTTCATTAACTTTAAAGAGATGAAAACACAGACACTGTATCCATCCATTATTAACTCCTGTGCTCCATGCAAACACCATACCACACACTCTCTTGAGTAATAGCACAATTTGTATTATTGAACTAATGAGGAAAATGACACAACTGCAATAAACAATAACTGTGGTTTTAAGTATATATTTCAATCTGAAAATTAAAAGCTTGCCAACATGAATAAAAGCTGCGAAGGAAAGGTTTGTTTTCATGACTTATTTGGGTACCATGTAAAAATAATTACCACATATTCATCCACTGAGCATAAATTTACATTTTTTGCAGTAAAGCATATTTTAATCACTAACTACCTTTCAATTTAGGAGGTGGAAATGAACCCAAAATGTGTTCACAGTGGTACCTTATCTTTTACATGATGGTACAAAACAAAACAAAAAATTATATTGGATTTTGTGTCTTTAGCGCTAAACCAGTTATGATTGGCTGCCTTTGGAGATACCTTTCCTCTCTACTGCTTTTACTGAACAAAGTGTATGCTAATGTGTTAGCATGGAGCACTGGAACCACTGATTCACCAGGAACATTCACTGTCTATATTGTCACCACCTCAGAGTTGATCAACAGGCCAGTCGCCCCAATATGTTAAATATGTTTAACCTGCAGCCATTCACTGCCATTCACGTACTACATGAATGCTTAAGTTAAGCCTGTAAAAATGAAAAAAAACCAAAACAAAACCCAAAACAAAATAGAAACAAATTAAAAGCAGGTGCACAGCTGATGCCTCCATCACCAACAGGGTGGTGCAAAGACAGATATGGAATGAAGAACGATAGAAAAGAGCAAAAGACAGAGGATGGAAGTTTGGTAGAGGAACAAATGGAAGCGGAGATGATTCTTCACTAACATGAAGAGCGTGCGTTGTTGCTGGCAAGGATTTGGATTTAAAGGGTTCATTCACAGAAAATGCAGCATGTAGTATTGATGTTACTGTTATTCATTTATTATATTATTAAATCTGTAACTCTGCCAGTGTTTACAGGTCTTGGGGAGCTTCTACTGCATATGTGGAAAAAAAAGTTGAATAAAGTTTCCAGAGATGTCACCCAGTGGCTAAGTTGCATTGTGGGTAATGTAGGCGCCTGGTTTTGAATAGAGAGAAGAATGCGTGGAACCACTCTTTTGTCTATAATGAGTCCAACAATATCACAGAAGTGCAATGACAGATCAGTGGCCTGCTTTTCTAAACTTGTCTCCTGCATTCCCCACAATGCAACTCAGCAACTGTGTAACATCACTGGAGGCAAATGAAAACATTACACATAAGGCTTTATACTGCTATTTCACTTTCACAGTCATCCTGCAAGACCTGCAAAACACACTTTAATGTGTAAAATTGGTGGCGTTGCCATTTAATTAGTGAAGTGAACAAAATAAATTGCCATATAGGATAAATTGATAAATGAATTAGACAATTAAATAAAAGAAAATCTTAATAAATTAGGAAAAAACATCAGAACTGTGCCAAGAAATTTTAGATGAAGTCTTTCACCAAAACTTTTCATCTTTCTGGTCTGTATTTTACTTGACAGCTCAGCCAGAGGAATATACGTCTGCTTTCCACTCGATCAACATGTCATTCAGCCGTACTGTATTTGTGTGTGTGTCTGTGTGTGTGTCTGTGTGTGTGTGTGTGTGTGATACTGGACTTGCTGCACTGCCTCTGTAATGGTGTGTTGGCAACTTTTCCCTCTGGCATGCACCTTTCAACTGGTGTGAGGCCAGGGATAAGGATCTGATAACAATAAGGGAAATCTGACACACACACACACGCACACACACCCATCTATCTATCTAAACTAAAGGAGATGTAGAAAAAAGGCTGACGCAAGCATATTCCTAACACACACACACACACACACACACTGCTGACTCCAACAGCCTGCATGCAGACACACCTATCATATTCATCTCAATACACACCTGTGCACACACACACACACACACACACACACACTAATCACACTGAGTTTTTCTTTTTTTTTTTTTAAACCTACCCACCTACCTACACACACACACACACACACACACACACACACTCTGTCATACCCATAACCGTTTTTAAGGGCTCTGCTGACATTGTCCTTATGATATTAATAAAGTGCAGCGCGCTGAGAGCCCGGCAGTAAAAGCCACAGCCGTTAAAACTGGTCATAAATATTAATAAGGTGGAGAAAAAACACTCCACCAGGTTGTGCGCGGCAGAGAGAAGACAGGAAGGTGTGAGCGAGAGAGGTACTGGTGTATTTTCTAACATGACGATGACATGTTTGTGTTTATGTGTGTAAAAACTGATCAGCCAACGAGGGCTGTGGATATTTTTAGCACTTCTGAGAAGAACTGACTTCAGAATGTGGCAGCTCTGTAAAAAGAGCAACAAGGTGATGCTGATCAGACAACGGGCGGCTATCTGTTACAGGAAGCTGTCAAAAAGAAATTAAGGGTCCAGTAAATGAAAACTGGCAGTGACTCCTTTGTCCTGCAGTTACCTAATGTGTCCATGACTTCAGTATTTATAAATGGACTATTTCTGTATCTCGTCTAATGAGGGGCAGTCGCCATAAAGACCCAGGTCTCTGCAACTAATGGAGGAGAAGAGTACAAATTATTTCAACTCAAATACACTTAGTCGCAAATATCTGCCCTTCAGTTTTTCATGAAGCAGGTAGATCCTGGGAATCTTCTAATTCAAGGTTCAGGCTGTCACAAAGTTGCCTCAAACTAACACAAGATTGTGTCAATACATGTCTGGGAATATGCACGCTGAATAATCCTTTTATCGTCCTAAAAACCCCCTGGAACATGCTCAAAAACAAAGATTTCAATGGTGACGTCATGTTGCAAATATGGCTGTAACTAGTCCAAGTCCAACCAACAAACTCAAAACAACTTTTTTGTGAGAAAAAGTTTTCTTTCTGGATGTTTTATCTGATCAAACAGTCTAACTGACACCAAACAGGTGTAAACACTGGCCTTTTGGAGTAGAAAGCTAAACAGATCCAGCCATCTTTCCCATCAGGGGCCGAGCAGAGAAGGTCAGAATGGTTTATAACGTCTTTGCCACTGTCTGGGTGTGTTTAATGTCCTGCTCCAACATCCTGTTTCAATAAGCATTTCCAGTGAAGTAACCGTTTCAGTGCGGTGCTGTCATGTAAGACAATAACAGCTCAGTGTCCTGCATCCACTACATATCTCTGACAGTCCCATGACCACATCTGAGATCTTGCAGAAATGTGAACATATAAGCAGATACTTCATTTTTAAGAATTTCTGACTCACTAACATCGGTATCAGGAGTCTTTCTACTGCATAGACTGTATTCTACCACCCAGTTTCAGACAAGGGCAATCTTTCAGGCTTTGAAATACCATTTTAACTGTGATCAAATCTACCCCTACTGCCCCTAATGTGCAGTTTCCAGCCACTCTGCCTGAACGCAGTCCTACAAGACTGAACGTCAGCAGCTGCACTGGTTGTTGTACATTGTACAATCTCGGGCAAGGTTGTTTGTCACGGCTTTATGCCACATGCAAACAGCCTCCGGAGGAAAAATAGATGTAGATCTCATATTTGTATAACGGCAACATTTTTTTCCCCCTGGCTTTGTATGGAGGGCATTTACATTAAGACACACTCCGCTGTGCTGAGGCTTATCTTGGCTTTGAATGAATAGTTTCAGCAGCAAACACACACAACCATGTTCACACTGATATAATGGATAGTTTATCTTGCCTTTATATGAATACTATCAGCTGAAAAAACACACACACACACCACAAACACCTCAACATGGATGAGATTTGTTAGTTATCATGGGTCTCTGTTAGTTATTTGGGCCACAACCCCGTGTCACACACACACACACACACACACACACTTCAACAATGACATGACGGCTATAGTTTATCATACCTATATAAATTAATAGTGTGTCATGAAGGAATACTTTTGCTTTCTGTAAAGGCTGACTTAGATGAAAAATATCTCACCTGCTGCATGAACACACACACACACACACACACACACACAGGCCAACAATCTGTCATCCACACACCAACATACACCCACAGGCTGCTTATACATATATATATATATGTATATATATATATATATATATATATATATATATATATATATATATATATATATATATATATATATATATATATATATATATATATATAAAAAAATAAACACAGACACAGAAACAGCAGAATATGAACATAAGGCATCTTACTGACAGTTTCACGTGCATGCTGTCAATGTAGCTTATTAGCGCCTCATTACAATCATTTCTGTGGATGTGATGGGTTGAAAAAAATGTGTGTATGTTAACATACACACTCACACACACACCCACTAGCTGAGGACGGGTGGCAGGATGTCTAAATGAGGAGAAAGCTGCCTTTTACTCCATCAGTACTGTCAACGTACTCTTAAGCAAAGCACATACAGGTGCTTAATGGGTGGCAATACATATGTGTTCGCTACAATGTGTGGAAACGTGTAGGTAAAAATACAGGTTGGTTGAAGAGTGAGTTAATAAATGAGGTTTAAAAATGCCCTGAGAGTGACATGTCTCCGTCTCTATTCATAGTCCACAGTAGATAATTAGCACTCTGTTACAAGACAGATGTCCACATGTCGTTGGCGTAGGGACACACTCTGGAATGAATGCAAGGAAATAAATTATGAATCTATAAATAAATGTCAAAACAAATTTGCTCTGCGTGGCAGAGGGGCTTCTTATCTATTAAAGTCTAATTAAATCTCCATGCTCAGGTTAACTGAAGTGCAGGTGGTGATTTTCTGGTTGGCGAACAACCAGATTTGTAGATTTTATCAAGCTGGATGTTTGGAGTTGGTTTGTCCATTCTAGGCTACTGTTCGCTGCTTTATAATGCAGTTCTTTGCTGCTTGGACTGACCAAACAGGCTGTAAACTAGTATACAAATAAATACAAACAAAAAAAAAATAGATTTACACAGTTGTACAATGCTCTTTAATTTCACAGGAAAACATTTGAGAAGTTATCGCCAAAGACATTAACGCACTTGTTAAACACCAGCAGTTTTACAAAGCAGTTTAACGATTAAAATGTTTTCACCTTGAGTTTTACCTCCAAATAATTTGGCTTCAGCTGAACTGTGGATTTGTTTACAACCTGTCTGACAGCTTGTATTTCTTGCTGTAATAGTCTGGACTGCATAGCTGTTTCTAGCAGTGCATCCCTGGATCTCAGTGATTAAACTGGAGAGTAAAATGTTATTGCAACCAACAGGAATGAAGAGGAACAAGGAAATAAGACTCTTGTTCGATGTGTGATCATACAGTACACAAATGTGTACGTGTGTGTGTGTATGTGTGTGTGAGTAAATAGCCAGCCATCACCCATTATAACAGAGCTGTAAGTGGACCATCAAGCATTTATCTCAGCAAGCAGCAGAGTCCATTATTCAACCATGTGTCACATTTGCAGAATGGGGGTCAAGTCCAGCTCTGTTGCGGCATGTGTATCTGTGTGTGTGTGTGTGTGTGCGTGTGTGTGTGTGTGTGTCAACATCGCCAAATTATCTGTGAATAAGTACGAGTTTAGCATCTGTCAGCATGGAGGCACTCTGTGTGTGGTGTGTGTATGTGAGTATATGCGGCATAAACCCCAATTTGGAGACTAAAACGCACACAGACCAAAAAACCACCCACACGCACACGCACACACACACACACACGCACACACACACACACACACACACACACACACACACACATACTTCAGACCACTTGGCCTTGTAAAAGCCTGCCATGTGCAGTGGATTCAGCCTGAGTCCATTCCCCGGGCTGACATCAGCTACTAATCGCCTCAATTCTCTTGTCATAGACCAAGCCCCTGAGGGTGCAGTAGATTGTCCTGAAAGAGGATGTGTCCTTTTGCTCCCTCAGTGCGAAGGATCGGCATTTATTTCTTGACTTTTCTCGACTGGGTTGACTGGATGGAGGGTAATTTAAGATTTTTACAAAAATTTTGGATCATAATTTCCCAATGAATCAACCACCGCAGCGGTGCTTTTTAAAAAACTTTTCTTTCCCTCAAGGAGTGACGCTGCTCACAAAGTATAGTCACGGTGCTTCTCTTTCATGTATGTACAACCACAACAACAACACTCTCCAACTCGTGTTCTCACCTTTCAAATCGCACATTATTTTGCAGTTGGTGCACTTGCAGCGTGGAAAAGCTGATAATTTATAGAAATAATGTGACCCTGGATATGTTTATGGTTAAGGTTTGATAACTGCAACAGGTTAAAAGGGAGACTTAAGGTAAAGTGGGCCTTCAACAACTAAAACTTTTTTGAGGTTGAGGTGAGATTTTACAACATCAATGTTTAACTGTGATCACCAAAAGACTTTTGGGAAAGTCAGAACTGAACCCTAGACAAGGTAAACCCGTCCACCACGACCTTACACATCCTCAAACACACAGTGTTTGTCAAATGTCAAAAGTCTGCCTGAAGTTTTCAAACTTTCTTTCAGCTAAACATTGATTTTCAGATGGGGAAATATATTGCATTGATTTATGTGTTCAGTTAATGTGGTCTTTTAGGACATTTTATGTAACCAGATGGCCCAAACTGACATCACTGTTGATGTCTCCTTTAAATTATTGTCTGAAAATCACATCAGATCACTTCTCTGTCCTCCTGCGAGGCCACATCACTTTCCCCTCAAGTAGTTAGTTGTCAGCACTGTGAAGGATTTTTCTGTAACATTTCAACAAAGGCTTTACTTACATTCTAACCAAATGTAAGTAAAGATTCCACAGAAGTATCGAGTTAAGGGATGTAGGCAGCTTTAAATACAGGCTGAGGTTTTAATAGACAAAAATTGACTCCAAAGTGATCGCGACCATGACGGGCACAGAGTGGATTGTCTTTGAGCCCAGAACAGTGTGGGTGGAGATATTTGTGAAGCGTTACATTTCATTCGGCACGATATCACCACATATCTCCTTCTTAATCTCCCACCTCTGTTATATTTGTTGCAGCCAAACGCATAATTTCTGACCTACGAAGATGTGCTAATTATTTAACCTGTTTCTAATCCTGGGGGCGGCGTGCTGACTCGATTCTCGCTTCTGAAAATCCCTGCCTTACTGCTTGCTTTATGGTGAGATGTAATCCATTATGCCACCCTGTTCCCACTTCAGAAAAGCAGCAAAATCGGGAAACACTTAATCTTCTGACTGACTTCTCATCTTTCCATTTGCAAATGACTGCAGGTGTAGATTTCATAATTACTGACAATGCATCACAAGCAAATGACCGGGCGAGTATCACACAAACAATTCAAACATCTCTCAGCATACAGACACAATGATTCAGAGACGTTGTCGTCATGTGAAACGTGCACATTTTACAAGAAAACGAAATGAGCACAGATGACATGCAATAATGACGTACAGATGACTTGAATGCCAAAAGCATCTTACGTTTGTTAACTTAATAATGATGTCAAAACATCATAAGTGACCATTTTAAAAGTCCCATTTTCCACCTGAACATTTGTCTTAAATCTACCTGAACTTATTTCCAAAGATTGGAAATAAACACAGAAGACAATACAATAATGATGCTAATACAAAGGACAACAAAAGACAAGTACATAAACAAGGACTTCTATAATGGTTTAGATAAGAAATACCTAAATTTCAACTGTTTTGTGACACAGATCCGGCTGTTCGATGGCAGCGAGAGAAACCTCATGTGGTTTCAACACATGAGATGTGCCACAGAGATCCAAATATCAGGTGGTTAATGTTTCCCACTCTTACAGAAAAAGGATGTGTAGCTACCAGAGCATATTTCACTGTTGCTTACTACAGCACATTCTGGGGCTCTTTTTAAACAATTTTGAGAGTTTTAACCACGGCAATTAGCTCGTATATATCCACACTGTCAGCACATTACTGCTGTTAAAAGGTAAGACGGGGTGGTTGAAATTGAGCGTTATGCCAAATTAGTCCCACTTCTAAAAATTGACATTTGAATAAAAGTATTCTATAAATCAAAATAAGTATTTTTCATTGTCAGTTGGCTTCACTGTGCTATTCTTAATGGTTGGGCCATTTGAGTAACATACCTAATGACTCATTTTTCATTCACATTTTTCAAAATTCAATCAGATTAGTACGGGAAATAGCACATCCATTTTCCAGGTGTAACCTACGTCAGTCATAAGATGCATATTTGAAAAACTGCTGACAGCCAGACAAGGCAGGGTGAGAGTCACAGTGAGGAACGGAGTGGATGTGTTGATGTCTAGAAATAAACATACAATACCCCACGCTCAGAGTTCTCCACGTGTGAATCTCTCTATCGGAGCAAGGGCAAGGCAGGTACAGGACGGGACAGGAAGGGGTGGAGCCAAAGACAGGAAGCAGGAAGATAGAGAGAGACATTAAAGTGTGTGAGACTTGAGTCAGAGAGGCGCCATCGTCCACGGTGGTGCGAAATCTTGTTTATCTTTTTTCCATTTTTTTTGGTTGACACTGACACTGAAAGGCTGCAACTCTTTATTTGCAGAAGTTTTCTGAGTAGAGCAACTACAACACGTTTTCTCTGGCTGAATTCAGAGTCTCACTTTTACTATTTTCTGGCACATATCCAGCGTCATGGCTGCCTGATGCTGACAATGAACTGAATGCTAAAACGTTTGTTCTCCAGTTCTCTCTGTTTTTGCATGGCTGTGACTTTCCCAATCTTTTCTCGCTAATCCTTTTTGTACGAATTCTGAGCTGTTGCACATGGCCCTACGCACAAATTCGTGTCTGTGTCTGGAGAACAGTGAACATGAATGAGCTGTGATAGGCTAAAGAGGGGGGAAAAACAGATTTAATTTGATTTTTATCTGTTTAGGCAGCCATGAAAAGATCAGACCAGCCCCATATGGGTTGGAAAGCAGACTTTCTCTTACAGCATAAATCACCACCGGGTGCCAGCGTGTGGGACTTCAGTGGGTTTTCAGCAGGAGGGCTGTTAAGTGATGTATCAAGACTGAAGGATCTATCAAGGTGACAAGTTTCAAACATGGAGACTTTAACAGGTACAAATCCCAGAGTTTCTTAGTGGCATGAACAATTTCTCAAAGAGGGTTCCGTGAACACTGTACAAAGAAAACAGGAGTCGGGAGACGCAGGAATGAATCAGTCAACAGCGGAGTAAAGAGAAGCTTGGAGTGGACGTGAAGCCACGTTGGGTTGAGATAACTAATTTCGCCCCCATCTCGTCATGAGCGATGACGTTGAGATTCTACCATGTCAATCTGTCTCAAATCTGTTTTTGTGTCGCAGCCTGTTGAACAGACTTCAGAGAAAACCAGTGAATTCACTCAGCCAATCAGCTGTCTGTTTAGCAAAGTGACACATTCAGTTACTCAGTCAGACACAAACTTCTGATTGCAACGCTTACTTGACTGATTTTCATTCTTCCATAACAATGAGAAAAAACAAATTACCCATCTATTTATTTATTTAGGACAGAATCAAGAAAGGGGGGGAAAGCGACAGGATGTTTATGGGAGAGAGATATCAGATGCAACATGGGATGTCTGCGTACTGTTGTTACTGTTGCTGTCGAGATGTTTAGAGCTAGCGGAGGAGGAGAATGATTGGCAAGCTGGAATGGATCAGCCTGAGTGTGGAAAGCAATGGATGTATCAGTTTTTTAGATATTCAGGTGCAATAGTCTCGCAAAAGCATAATTGGAAAATGCACAAAGAATCAATTAAGGTATTTTGAATTAGACCATTGAGCACTAAGTGAGAGCACTATTTTCTTTACAGTGCAAATGTGTCTGAATTAAACACATATTCTACTATTCAGCTGTGCAAACTGTTGCACTTAGACTTTTTATCTAAGGATCAGTTTACTTTACATTTAGACTTCAGATTTCATTATTCTCGATACAGCATTGCTACTCAGGTTACTCCCTGTCATGTGACTGCATTTCTGTCACAGTGTTACGTTCTACATCTGTATTTCATCCACATGTTTTCTTGCAAAGATTTCTGGTAATATATAGCTTATAAAGTACAATTTATTCCATATTCTTACATTGATTACAGAAAAGGGGGAATCTAATTTACACAATATCTAAGGACTGAGGTTATTGCAGAAAGCTCACAGTAATAAATTACTTTGTTACTCAGGTATCTCATCACAACAGATTTACTTGTTGCCGTCTCTTTTCTAGAATAAGAAAATCCTATTTATGGTCCAATTCTGTTCATGTACAGCCACCAACTCTTCATCCTCCTACAGCCACCACAATTGTGATATACACCGTCTAAGCCTCATGAATCTATTTGCACACATATTCGCAGGTGTACTGCAGCCGGAGTAGACCTGAACGATGCTCCAGCACTCTTTTTCTCCCACTGAGAAAATAGAATATTCACAGCTTGCATAATCCGGTTGAAATTCATAAACATTTTTTATGGGAAAAAAATGCAGTGGAGCCAATAAAAACTGATGGAATGGCCAAGCTGTCAGATTGAGAGAGAGCGAATAAAGAGAAAAATCTCTTCTCTGCATTTCAGCCATTCCTGAGGAGCAGTGAGCAGCTATTGTACGGCACCTGGGGACCAACTCTAGGTTTTTTATAAGGTGGTGGAAAAACCCACACAGGCACAGGGAGAACATGCAAACATACAAGAGGCACCAGCTGGGAATCAAACCCAGAACCTTCCTGCTGTAAGGTTAACAGTGCTAGCTCATGAGCTAACTTGCCGCCCCCTGACATATAAGACATTGTGGATACAAAACTGTACAGGCTGATTCAAGACATCAACTAACTCCACCTTAAAAGTCGCAGGTTGTCTTTGACTGGCACAGTGGAATAAATATTTTTTTCTACGGTCTTAAGCTGGTGCTTACTAATCATTTTTAAAGGTTGCCAACATCGTTTAATTCATTATTCACTGTCTTGACAGTTTCTTTGTTTGTGATGCATTCGCAAAGACAAACTACAAAGCCAGCTTGTGCTGCATACAAAACGCCTGCTGGTCATGAAGGCTTGCTACATTTTCACAGCAGAGCCTACTAGACTAATTTTCCTCAGAATCGACAGTTCTGGCTTGCTATACTAAGGGTGCTAAGCTAAGAAAACACAAATGAAAGCATGATGTAGAGAAACATGCTAACAGCGGTCAAAACACTGCTGCCACCGATGTAACCAAGCTTTAAGGGGTTCAGCTACCATGGCAGGTTTAATAAAGAGATGTTAAACGGGACATGCAGATGTGGTACATTAACCGCCAACATCAGCTTCTCTTTATTATCTTACAGCTCCAAATTTTTGAGGGGCGACACTACATTTTTGTGCTCTCTGGTTGGGTGGATTTTAAATAATGATAGTTATGATGATACGGTGCTCTGTGACTGATGACTGTCAGCTATACTCATGTGAATCCTTGTTGATACAGTTTTTAGTTTTACACATGAGATGGATTTGTTCTAAATGTTCATGTCTCTAAAGTTTACAGGGAAATCATCTCTGGCTGCTCACTCTTAGTTCTTGTATCATCTTAATCTAAGGTGGCCTTCTCTTCTTAGTGGACCTGGACTCTTTTCAACCATTTCCGGGCCTGAATATCTTTTCATGTATACTAATCCAGAAATGTAAACCATTAGGAACTTTAAAGGAAGTGTTGCTGTCAAGGACACTGCAGACTCAGATATGAGAGAAATATTTTGGTCTGTGTTTGGCCGAGAGCAGCGTGTCTGTGTTTGCAACCATCTCTTTCCACAGTCCCATCTGGAGTTCTCTCTAAATCTGTGTGTGTGTCCATGTGTGTAACAATCCACGGCTCTACCCCTGTCAATATTGGCTTCAAACGCTCTTGGAGGAGTATCAGGCCGTGAGGACAGACACACATGAAAACACACATGCACACAAAGAGATGGCGACATGGCGCTGACTTTGATAACACACGTATTTATATCCAGTCACACAAACAAAATAACAAAACAAAAAAGACTGCTCAGCAGAGCAATGTATATGTGAACACAATGTAGACCGACACATACAGTAAAACACACATTCTGCTTCCTCTCTTTCACATACTGACACGCAAACACAACAGCTGTTTCACTACATACACTAACAAAATGTTCGCAACACATATTCTGTGCTATAGATTTGTGAACATACTGGATTGCATGCACACTGACTCCAGTGTGTGTGTGTGTGTGTCTCACATCTTTGCACACATTTGTATTATTCATGGTGTTCTGTCTTCTGCCATTTGTACTGTAATACTGCACGTACTTGTCCACTGCAGCTCTACTTACATCTTTACTGTCTGTGAGTCTTTGTGTGTGTGTCTGTGTGTGAGTGTTTTGTGTGTGAGTGAGTGACGCAGCTCTGGCGGGCACTAAAACTGTCTTGCAGCATCTATAGCCTGTGACATGTCTGTTGCTATTCAGGTAACAGCTCAGTCTCTACAGTCTCTAAGTGACTTCATGAATGTCTTGAATACATGTCTTGTTAACAGTTCTTTAGGTAAGATTTCAATTAAATACTGTTAAGAAGACATGTCTTGAATACATGTTTTTTTAACAGTACTTAATTGAAATCTGTCATTGAAATAAAGTTTTGTATAATTACTGACTTGTGAAATAAAACATGTGCATGTCAGGGAGAGAGTGAGTGAGTTTCAGATTTAGTTTCTAGATTTATCCTACTTGGTTGAAAATGTATAAAAAAACTCACCCTGCCAGCAACTCATGGGCACCTTAGAGCTAATACAAAGGGAAATCAGCATCCTCACTCTTTTGAGCCATCCACGCCAAGAACAATAACTTCAACGATAACAGTGTGAGCTTCCACACTAATGAACGGCAGCGTTCTGCAAATGGTGGCGGTCGGCACGCACTGCAAGCTCTAGCTGTGTCAGCAGCTGAGGAAAATGTTCAGTGATGACCGGGGCCTGCTTTACATTACAGAGAGAAATAAGTATGAAACCAACAGGAGCCAGGAGAAAGGAGAGTCTAACACTATCACAACAATTGTTCTCTTGAAAACAAATGGAATTCATACATCTGCGTGAGTCAACATCAATTATAATGGCAATCGCCAAAGAGGAGATCAGGAATGACATAACATCAAGTGTTTAGTAGAAAAACGTCCCTAAAATCAAGCTCATTGATGGCCCTGTGCATTTGGATGGATTTGATTGGCTGTCAGGGTTTCTATCATTCATCACATCACTCAGAAAGTGATCTAAAGATGTTGTCCATCACCACTATCGGTGATATAGTTGCGGTGTAGCCATCTACTAAATATTAACAGTTATAGTTATCGATCTGGATGTGGCTGGCCCATCTCACTAATGCACCCATGTTTACATCAGTATAAGTATGAGTTCAACTCAGCTCTGAGGACAATACTTTAAATAAACATTAAAACATATGGATATGGCTCTTGTAGGGCCTGACCGACCCAGCCTTACCTGTCAGGACCTTTTAAATACACCAAAGTCCTTCAGGTGAGGGTTAGAATTAATAATTCAGATATTTCTGCACGAATGCCAGAATACAAGAGCTAATGTGAACAGGCAGATGTCGAAGCACTGCAGTAGGGCTGAGATACATATAGCCACGGGTGATATCAGAAACTGTTAATTTGCATGTTTGCCTACAGTCTTCAATTGTGTGCTATTTTTCTTTGAGCTAATTTCACTTGTTTTCATCTAATCTATGCAACCTTAAAGGTTGCGTCTCTCTCTCTCTCTCTCTCTCTCTCTTTCAATGTTGACCTGGACATGACGGCGGTAAGGAAGCCTCGTATAGAAATAAAATCATAGAAGATGGCTGCAGGGTCAGAATTTTAAAGAGCGCCGATGAAAAAAAAACAGGAGAGAAAGAATTTAAAGTCCATATTTTTCCATCAATTTGCAGATCCAGAGACGTCACCTTTTCTCAATTATTTAGTCGAGATTTGCTTGCTGGCATCACCCCAAAAAAGAAAAAAAAAAAAGTCAGCCTGCGCTTAGGGAGCTTGAGGAACATTAATTATTCATCCCTTCTCCTCTCAACCTTTTTATGAAAAGTGTGTCTTCCAGTGCTGCTTGTTTAGAGCCCTTGGGGCCACCTGGCTGTAGAAACATCGAATCCCCATTAAGACTTCAGCCATGTCCAGCGTTATTCACTTTTACATTACGTTATTAGGAACATCGCATGGCATTCCCTCGAAAAACGAAGTCCATTTGGAACATGTGTAACGGCGCTCTGAAAGATTAATTGGACAGTGTTTCGTGCTCACAAAGTTTTTTCATGGAATAATTTATGGGCTCTGAAAGGCATGTAAAACACTTTCCATTATAAAGGAAAAACACTTTTTTCTGCCACCCGGGCGACTGGCTAAAGTGTGAATGAAAAATAGATGACCTCTGAAAACGGTCAGTGATATGGTAAACATCCCCACTGTCCGAATCCATTTGTCAACACGCCTTTTTGTCAGTTCTTATTCTTTCTTCTGTCTCCAAGGCTCTTCACTATCGCTTACTGTCATTTTGCCCCTTTACTTTTTGAGTTTCTGCTACTTTCTACGGCTATTTTTCTTTGCTTCATCTGCAAGTCCTCTTGTTTTGTTACCCTCTTTGTTTTTTTCTGTCTTTCTGCCATACAGTCATATGTGCTCCATGACTCCATTTGACCTGCATCAGACCTTTAACTTGGACTGATGGCCTGGATTAACTTGAGCTCACGAGGATCTGAGCAGCTTCCTTCTTTTCTGTCTCTTCCTCAGCAAGGTTTCGCTTTTTCTCACTCCCTCACTCACCACGGTGCTGTTTGCCCTCTAATTGGCCTTTTTATGTATATTATGCCCCGTTAGCCTGGTTAGCATCTGATTAGCATATCCATTTGACCCCCAGGTTAACCAGCACTGCCTTGTTTGCATCTCTCATGTTCTTCAAACCTTGTACATTTTCTTCTTTCCCTATTTTGTGCATTGCTTTCTCGTTCTGCTTCTCCCCTATATTCCCCAGCTACACCCTCGTCTGAAGTCTCTAACTATACGTTTCTTGTTACTCCCGGCATGTCTCCTCCTCTGGCTCTAATATAGTTTTATCCTCTTGGCGTTTTGGATATTCTTTGTTAGCCTCTGATTAGCATTGCCAACTGACCCTCTGCCCTCTCTGACTCCCCAGCCTCCTTTGCTCACTTGAAATTGATGAAGTGTTGTATTCTGACTGGTAATAAGGTATCTGCCAACTTCCCCGACTGCATTACTGTTGGTGGGCTTTCATGTTTCCCTGGTGGTTTACGACCACACTCATGAGGATGTTTTTTTTTGTTTTTTTGTCTGTGGTAAAGAACAGTCAAACAGCTTCTAATCTTACTGCTCGCGTGGGTTTCTTCTCGCGTAATGTAAAGCAGTGCAGTCAAATGAATGGCACTAACCATATGTATGTTGACAGATTCATTATATCATTGTGGCAAATATATTCAATGTCACGCTGCCCGGCTGCACACAGTAAATTCATACAAATGTAACTTGGTTAACTGTATTTTCTTTTGGCCACGCTGCCACATGCAGGGCCTCTATGACATATAAATTTAGTATGTGTTTGCCATTGTGGCACAGAAATATGTACGATAAATGGGTGCTGAAAGATTCATGATTCATGAACATGTTGAGTGTCACGCTGCCTGAACGTATATCGCTCTTACTCCTTGACTAACTGAATACAAGGTCCTGTTTCCTTGTAACTACATAGGGTTTCTAAAGATATTGTAAATTCATACAAAAGTTATTTCCTCTTGTTTTGTTTTCTTTCCCCCTTTTGGTTTATTGTGTCTGAATGTTCTGGGCCAGCTGGTTTCTATCTTGCTCTGCCTGGGGGGCAATTTTGAAAAATGACAGGAGGCCAGGGGCAAGTTAATAAAGGAAAAAAAAAGAACAGTCATGTTATTAATGTAATCAGATAAAATTAATGCATATTAAAAAAGGCCCATAACTTATCTTACTTTTAAATTATTAGTTTAAATTAACTGAATAATAATTGGCACCAGGTCTGAATCAGATATTTTACAACGTTCAACAGCTACAACTGCTCTGGTCGTGTGTGGAAGAATTAATACAACTTGAAAACTAGCAGGAACCTTTTCCGTCATGCAGTCACTCAAATGTTGGAATGGTTCATAAACACAAACCAAAAACTGCTCCTACCAGGGACCAATCAATCCTCACCATCATCAATAAATGTAGAGTTAAGTAAACTTAAGTTAACCCTGATCCTGCTACACTACTGCACTACCTAAAGGGCAATCACGCAAAATCAGCCTGTTACTAACAACTTAATTTATCCCTTCATACAACAGTGGTCTACCTGTAAACCAGGAGAGACTTTAATAGTTACTAACTGATATGAACAAACAAAACAACTGTGTGGATCTATTTATTTCTATCATGCATTAGAAAATGTTGAGTATCACTGCCATAGATGAGGTTAAAAACACAATAGCTTTTGTTTACAGAAAGTTATCTCAACGTTTTCTGCTGCTGGCAACAAATGCTAATTTGTACTGATAATAGGAGCTACCTGCTCGGAACTTTCAGTCTTTTTTGTTGACCTATGTACAGATCAAGTAGTAAAAAAGTAGCCAAAATGAGGCAATCAAAAAGTCATTATAAACGTCTAAACATGAGAAAATTGCAGCTTAACAGACAGACAGCTGCTGTGCAGCAATATCAACATCAGCATGAGATGTGCTAAAAATTTGCCTGGAATGACAACTGTCCCAGCATCCTACCAAATGCTGACTCTATTATTACTGTGACACTTACTTCAACATTGATTATAGCTTTAAGATGACAAAACTGTTAGACATTTAAAAACACAGAGACACAACTTTAACAAAAAGACTTTCATACCTGATCTCACAACAAATATCCTCCAAATTATAGGTAGAAAATTGTCCTTTAACAATAACAATACTAGTCCCTCTGAAGACAGCTCAGTTTTGTTTTCTGAGTCTACACCACAACAATCATTTCCATGTTTACTTGTAAGAAAGTCTCAGGATTTAAGGCCTAAGGCAATCAAACCAAGTAATTGTGTTTATTTTCTATTGCAGGAGTCAAATTAAAGGATTTCTTTACTTTAATGATTGTTTCTGCGGAAAGTTTTGTACATTTTGTTTTCTTTTTGAGTGTGAAGCAAGAAACCAACAAAAACGATAAAAAAATGACAAGAAATTAAACAAATGTCCTAGCCAAGCAAATGTACAAGCATCAGGTGAGTATAGAGGGATGGGAGAATGGATGGAGCGATAGAGAGAACGAGAGAAAGTGAAGGAAAGAAAAGGCAGGTGATGGTGGCAAGCCAGTGTGCATGTTAACACAGACACAGAAAGCTGTGCATGTCTGCTCACAGAAAGAAAAGTAACACAATTCATCTGGGTTTTAGATATCTAAACTCTCGGCACACCTTTCATTATTATTTATTTTGCCCTTCAGGGATAGAGAGGATTAAGAACATCTCCAGTTTTAATACATAATTCTGACCTTTTATGTTGCCTGAAGAAAAGAATAAAAGTTTGTGGCCTTCACAATCATAACAATCTGTGCATTCCTTGCAATGTTTGATAAAAGTTAATCTGTTGACTGGCACCGAAACTATACACACAGATAAGAGACATTTCAAATGTAGTTTCGGTTGTCCTTATATTACACATTTACAGATCTATCATACATATTTCTATGACTATCTGTCCGAATATATTCATTTCTACATGCATATCATCTATGAGGACACGTGACATTATGAGGTTTATCTTTAAATCTGTCTGTCTATATTTCTATTCTGGTTTCAATATAGTATTTTATTCATCAACAGAGTCCAAAATCTTACTCTTACAAAATGGAACAGTGGTCTCAAAGATGATTAGTAGCCTCTATCTACATGCCAACACTGGTCTTATTGTTGGCATCGCTTAACAGGTTTTTTAATCAGCTGCAGGCTCTGTTCACCATCTGCACTCACTAGAAACAGTGGAAGCTTCAGTTGAGTTTCCTGTGGATGAACAGCTTAATGAAAACAGGACAAGGGCAAACTTTACCTCTAAAATTTGGGCCCCTTGCTCCAAAAAAGCAGTAAAAAGTCAAATGGTGTGTTCACACAGAGAGCGAAGCAGATTTTTGACATGTATAAAGGCAATTAAAAGAAGCAAATATGAAAATTGTGTCCTTGGGCTTTCCTGAGTTTTGTGTGGGGAACACTTGGCAGAGCAAGAAAGGCAAAGCCGCTACTACGCTACTCTAAGCTGGCCAGGTTTGGAGGAAAGAGCGAGGTCCAGAGCAAGTCCTTCTGGAGGAATAAACACCAAGAGTCACATCAGATTCTGCTCTCATCCAGAGATGTTTAAGTGCAGGAGGAGAGCGCAGATATATCTTTTTAATTTCTGGGATTAAAAGTGGATTCATTTTCACTCCTGTACTGATCCACAGAAGTGACCTCCATTGTCGGGGGTTAATGTTCTGTGATGATGACTGCTGACTGGAGCTGGGGGGGAATCTACTTTACTTTATGATGGAAACACAGTGGTAAAGTGAAAAAGAAAAGAGAGCCAGAGAACCACATCTGCTTCACGTTCAGTGTGAACACACCATAATAGAGGCTACCGACTGTTTCGTCAAGAAGTTTAGGAAAATGTGTTGTAGATTCATAATAGTTAAAATGCTACACATAGCACCTTTAACGCCCTGATGTTGGGTTTATCACCTACCTGCGTTTGAAGGTGAGGACGACACCGAGGAGGATGATGATGAACATGAGGATCCCTGCGATCACTCCGGCCATTTTCACCGTGCTGTCCACCTGCTTCTCTGGTTCCATGGCATCTGAGTCCTGGGTGGATGCACCTACACACACACACACACACACACACACACACACACACACACACACACACACACACACACACACACACACAGGTATGCACATAGTCATATTGGTAGGCAACCACATAAAAACAGCAGCACACACACTTAAAGGACCACACATGCGCATGCACACAAAGCCAAACACACACAAACACTCATGCATACACACACTCGTACATCATCATTGAAACATTTTCTTACACAGATGTGTTAACCACAAAGACACGATGGACACACTTGATCCCAAGGTGAAGATACTCTAAACACAACCATATGCAAAGACCGTGAACAGAACAGAACGTATATACATCATGTGCAGGGATGAAAACATGAAAACATTATCATGTCAAAGAACTCAATGAGGAGACAAGGTTAATCCCAAACAGCACATATGAAATGTTTTGTTAAAAATTAAATGTTGAAGGGAGGAATAAAATAAATTCAAATTCAGTTTCTGTGAATACTTTGACAAACCAGACTATAACAGGGAGATCTTGTGAAAATTCTCTGTGCTGTCATTTCAAAATTCAAAAATTTTTGCCAAACGTGTTTATCTAATTTTGGGGGAAAAAAAGATACAATTTGTTTGGATGTGTCACTGCCAAAAAAAGTATCACTGGACACCATGGAAAGTCACATCCTGAAGCACAGGTAAAACGTACGTAAGTGGGGAGCATGGACTCAATATGTGCACACAAAAAAAGTGATCAACAAGGGGATGGAAGACAAAGAAGACAAAAAATTTTAAAGCTACATGTTTTTTAGTCTTTTTTTTTTTTTTAAGCATTCCAAATTAATTCCAGGTTCAAAACACTGAAAACGGCCAAAGGACAAACAAGGTACAAAGGCAGACGTTACAAAAAAAAACCATTATGGTTAAAACTACCAACATGCACATGAGAAATGCCCAACATGCAGGACAAAACAATATCAATATCAGTCAGTACAGGGTTTAAATAAGCTGGCAAACAAATGAACAAACACAGAGGACCGAAAAAAAAAAATAAAAATAGGGCAAGGTGAAAGCAAGGATGGTGTGCATTTTACAGAAGGATGATACATATCCACGTTGATAAGAGCACTGCTATCAGTGTGTGGTTTGATACAGAGGCCAGGAGGTGAGAGAAGGTACAGCCAGTGAATGAGACGGAAGAAGGCAGGTAAAAGACAGAGTCACCTCTGAAGCCAGAGAAGGGATGGACTTTACTTTCTGCTTGCTGCTTAGACCTTGACTCCATTTCAACATTGGTCTGATGATGATACAGATGCTTTATTTTTCTTGTTGTGAAAAAAATGTAAGTGTATTGACAGACGGGGGACCTCTGGTGGCTGTAGTAATGACGTCCGAGGCAAGAGAGAAAGTCTAGTATAGTAACAGCGACCTAGACGTCATTTTATGGAGGATAGATGGGTCAAATGCACCCTGACTTTCACCCAGGAGACTGATGTTTGTGTCCACATTGACTTACTTTAACTAGAACACTCCAACACTTTCCTGACAGAGGTAAATATGCAATGCACTCGACTTATTTGAACCCAAACCAGTATGTTTCCCTGAACCTAACAAAGTACCTTTGGTGCATATCCCTATACATATCCACCTCCATTTGTCCAATCCTGTCATCATCTCATACTCACTTTCCAAGTACTGTCTGGGGCCTCTAATTGGCCCGAGTGACGGGTCGGCCTGAACCAACAACTTCCTCCACCTGGTTTATCCTCTTCCTCACACCCATTCATTTATCCTCATTGTCTTACACTTCGTGTTTTCTTGAAAACTATGAAGTCACATTGTTGTGGTGTGGTTCCTGCTAGTGAAACGTTGCTCCTAGATGATAAAGCCTCAATTTAACCCTCAATTGATCCTAAATTGATTGCTAACATTTCACTACGGCAGCCATGAAAAAGATGCATTACATCATATGTTGTTGTACTGAATGTTTGCTTTGTTTATGCTCTACAGCAACAGTCGTCTCTGTTCCCCAGCGAATACCATCATAGGACAAAGATACAGATCTCAGTCTTGGATCTTACTGAAGGACGTAAGAACAGCTGCTTTCTGACGATGGATTATATTGTCTTGTTTTTTTTGTTTTGTTTTGTTTTGTTCCAGTTATCCATGTAGTATCGGTTTAAAAGGTTTTATTGCTGCATTGTTTAGAACTCATTGAAGATTTTTGCTTAGATGTATACAATAAAACTTAGCCAAAGATATTATGAAAAAGAAAAATGCTAAGCAGCTGGCGTAATTTTTCTTTGTCTTTATCAACACAAAACTGCTTGGTAATACTAAGACACTACTTACTAACTTTGTTTAATTTGATACAGTGCTTTCAAAGTAATGCAATAGAAACTTCTAACTCAAGCAACATTGAGCAGGTAATTCATGTGACATAGAAAAAGAGGAACATTCCAAGAATACTTTTCGAAACAATGAGTATGAGCTGTACATCTGAACCGCACAATACATTCGCCCTCCTTCTCAAACAATGCACAAGAAAGGAACATGACCATATTGCTCTACTCGACAAAAAAAGAAAAGTAGTTTAATTCAACTGTTGATGAAACTGCCGCTCTTCGAGGGAGGATGAATGGAAGCAAGGTCACATAACACAAAGATACAAACATAAAGAAATAGGGAGGGTAATAATGAAAGTAATAACTGGGGATCTAATGTCATGGAAGAAAAAATAAACAAAATGGGACAGGAAGAGAAAAGGTAGATGTAGGAAATGACAAAAGACAGCCAGCACGTGAAAAAGAAAAGAAGAAGAAGAGAAAAAACATCAGCGACAAAGATGAGAAATAATGTTTGGACTAAAAGGATAAAAGGAAGAATGACATAAAGGAGAAAAAGTGGTGGAATCAGAATTACATAGAAACAATCTGATGGGGAAAGAAGACGGGGAAAAAAAGAAAGATGAGAGACCCTCAAGCAAAGGACCCTGGGATGATACACATGAATGCACCTGTTCTCTCACAGACATGCACCAAGCAGCCTCTTGTTATAACCTTGATAGACAAAGACAGCCGATTAATAGAGTAATACTGCTGCGTGGGAGTTCAGTTTAATCCCCTGTCTCTCTCATCTTCGCCCCCTCTGCAATAACAACACAAGGTTGGCAGTGGATTCCACGGAGCTAACGGCTTAAGCACCTAACCTTGGCACGCTTGGTAATAGCTGCCGCAGTCCTCAATGGCAGCAGTGACGAGATGTTCTGTTAAAAAGCCTGAATGCCTTCAATGACAACACATTCAGTGCCTTTGTAACCCGATCACGGACAGCTTACCCATCTTGAAGCGACATCAATTTTGAAAAAAAAAAAAAAATTCTAAAACACACCTGTCACTCTCCATCTTCATGTGCTTTAATGCGTAGAAAAAGCATCCCACTGTTCATGCATGTTTTTCAATGGAAATAAGATGTCAAAGAGATGTTTTAATGGAGTTTAAGTGCTGTACTTTTTTCAAAAGTTCTGAATTCTCAACATATACTGGATAATCCCTAGTGAATAAAAGGATATGCAGTGGATCCTAAATGTTTAATGTCTACTTCAGAAGTAAGAATCTTAAAAAAAACAAAAAAAAAAACTCCTGGTTAACTGTTCATGAGTATCTGTACGTAGTCAAAAAATGAAGGGATCGTCTTTCAAACCGAAATAATGACTAGCTCACGTTATCTAACTTTCAAGATCATCAGATCTATGTGCTATTTACACTTCACAACTTTTAGACTATTATTATTCAAAGCTAAAAGATGACAATTTCTTAACCCTTACCAAGTTGGTTTTGTGCCTCTGGTTTAACCAGATCATAAGAACAGCACCGCCACTACATAAAATAGAATACCAAACCTAAAGAAATTGTGCCATAAAAAAATGTTAAGTTTATTTATGTTTGAAGAAACGTACAGTGCCAACATTTATTCTGGCCACTGGGTTGAGAAACTAGCTAACTAAAATAGCACATTATAATAAATTGGAAGTAGAATCAAATTAATTATACTGGACATTTCAGTGTATGTTGCCAGACACAGGACAGGAGCCAATGCCATTAAAGATGCAGAATCTCTCATTAGACTGTAGTTACATCTGAACTTGCATATTTCGACTAAAAACTTTACCCATGTGGTGTGGAGCAATACGCTCTCTTTAGTGTTCACTTAACCAAGTCATTTTTACATAACAGCCATGACATTGGTGAGTGTGTGGCCTGCTTCTTTTTATCCCATTAGTCCCATCAGAACAAACGCGAGAAAGGACACGTTCTGACAGCTTGTGGCCTTATAATCAACTAAGATGTATAGGTGTGCAAATTTGAGCTTGTCTATGTCTGTCAAGCGGATTATAGTTACAGGAGATCCTCGAGCGATCGTGCAAGAGACGAGTTCCCACGTATCCCTGTAGTCTATGCCCTGGTAATCACCCCACAGGTGTATTAAACCTCAATTTCCCCCCTGAGTGATCCACAATATGTATCACCTGACACATTACAGTGTGACCCCATTTGTTCACACTTCACCGGCCCACGTGCTGATTGGGTTCAACAGTTCACGATGTAACAGTAGAGGACCCCATCTGGCGACGGGTTCAGCTCCATTTAACATTGCGATTGGCCAGCTCGGCAGCCACTCTGCCAATCAGACGAACTCTGACAGGGTTCTGACCGTAGCAGAGAAGAAGTGATCTAATGTGACTGTGTCCATTACCGGGGGGGTAAAAGTTGAGCTGAAGCAAATCGTCAGAACAAAATAGGATTGATAGGCGAGTGGTGCAAACACAATATGGAGGACATCGTGGCCTCATTTATTATTGTACTGTTACTGTCATCAAACAGGTGGCTTGTAAGCATGTACAATTTATGGATCCATCTTGCTGACTTGCCACCAGTACTGGCAGGTGGCCTGGCTATTATTTTCTTGGCACAAATCGGGTCCCTAAAAAAGACAGTTGGAACAGTAAACGGCATCATAGCTAAAGAGTGTGTTTGACCAGGTGAACGTCCTCATCTTCTCTCAACATGAATATCCACCAGGATATTGCTCTAACATTTCATAATGGTCCTTTGAACTTGACACAGCCTTAAGTCCAGTATCTTGCCTTTCAAGTTTTAATTCTATCGTCCAATCAAACACAGATTTATTTATTCGCTGTCTTACAAGGTGCTGTTTTTAACCACATGCAGTCAAACCATGAGCAGGTGGAGGAGTCAACTAGTTTTACTTCATTTTACCTCTTCTGCTAATGTGTCAGTAGCAGCCATTAGCTGTTACTACTGTGAAATGTGGGAGAAATCTAACCATCACACTAAAAGGTTTGGACTTGAGAAATATATGTAGTTATAGCCATTTTTCATTTCTCCAGTGATCAAAAAGAGTTCAAAATTACTCAAGATTATTACTCTTTACACGTGAAGATGAAAAGGTCTACTCTGACACTTGCCCTCGTCGGCTTGTAACGCTCAGTGTTGCCATGGGTAACCAAATACATGACCAGAAACATTAAGATAAGAGAGAAAGTGGGTTTAAACGTGTAATAAATTGTCTTGAAAACAAAAAAAATGATGACTTTGAAAAATAACTGAAATGTACTTTCTCATATATATATAGGTGTGTGTGTGTGTGTGTGTGTGTGTGTGTGTGTGTGTGTGTGTGTGTGTGTGTGTGTGTGAGTGAGTGCTTGTGTTTGTGTTGATCGATCAAATATTATGCTTAACCCAAAACTGCTCATCTGTTTATGTGGTGCAGAAGCGCCTCACAGAGAAAAGAGTGGAAGTGGGCTGCAAGATAATGGCTTAAAGAGGGTCTTAAATTCTTTTTTTTCCCCTTTAAAGTCCTCCCATGAGAAAGACATGCCTTATCGATCTGAGAGGTATAACTGCTTGTCTCTGTAGATGCCAGAATTCACAACCACTTGGCCTTCACAATGATAGGCTCTGTTACCCGGAGGAATACTGCAGGCATGGACAACAGAGTATCTATTGGTGGCTACTGGGAATATAAACACACATACCAACTCTTCAATTCATAAATATGTTAGGATGCCAAGCCGCAAAGCTACAACTCATGCTTACTGATATTAACAAAACACGGTAGATTAGTTTGCCTAATGAAATGTTCATTTGCTATGATAGCACCTTAGAATATTGTACAATTCAAATTGGCACCAAAGCAGATCTTGTAATTTACTGCACTGTTGAAATCAATGCTTGAGGTAAAGCAGAGATACATGGATAGTGTTTGATGACTTCACGTCTTCATTCAAGTATTCATTTTAGTTCGGCATCACTGACATGGGAGTTTTGGAGGGACATTGATATACTGTTCGAGTATTTCCCCTCAGCAGTAACCATGAAGTATTACAGGTGCTGCTTTATTTAATCATACTCAACAACGCTATCAAGTACGTTCATACAAAAGAATCACCCATGAGGCATGTCTGGCTCTTATTTTTCTGCTTGGAGATGTTAAACACCATTATGTTGAGAATTATTTTCATGCAGGTGGAATTTATTTTACATAAATCCCGGGAAGCTCAAGCATTGTGTTGGAATACACTCATTTGGTGGTACTGTGTCATATCTAAGAGAGAGCAGCCTCCAGCATATAATCAGAATAAAAAGGAGGATAAATGAAATAAAGGCGACTTTATCTCCGTTAGCCATTATAACTGTGACAACATCGGGTTAGTCGTGATACTGATTGCGTCCAAAAGGCATTCATCCTAAGACTTTCTCGTACTCTTAAAGAGAGCCAAGCTGTGTGAGGGTGTATGAGTGTACTATCCTTTTATTTATACATCTGCATTTTTTTTTCTTTCGTTCTCTCACCCCCCTCCTACTTGGAGAGCATGAGCAAATTATCAGGGAAGAATTATGGGTAAAACCGGAGATATTAAAAACATAATCTCATCCAAATGGAGAGTAGATTGATTCTCCTAGCTACCAACGCACTGCAGCAGCCCTGAATGGCATATTAAAGGCTGCTTTTCTTGTGCGTGCGTGTATGCGTGTGTATGTCACAGATCACTGTTCGAGTGTGGGTGCAGCTTTTGTTGTGTGTTTGTTTACGTTATTATCATAATTATAAGTTATGAACTTTATTCAAATAGTTCGAATTTCACGTGTTACACAGGTAATGTATTATGAGTGTATGTGTGTCTTAGTGTGGGGTTCATGTCAAGGTTTAGTTTTTAGGTATTGTTTGTCAGCAGCTGCAGGGAGCATCCTCTGTGGATTAGGGTTAGCATGGCTGAGTGTGTTTAACAGGATTACTAGTCTGAACTATGCTGCTGCAGCAGTGTGTGTGTGAGTGTGTATCTATTATTATATATGTATGTGACTGTTAATCTGAATTTTTGTGTGTCTGTGTGTGTATACTTTTGTGCACTGTATGTACTCTATCCTGCCGCATCAGTGTGTGTGTGTGTGTGTGTGGTCAGATGATGATGGATCATCTCCATAACCTGGTAAACAATGGGCAATGCTAATGGGTCCTACCCCCCTCCCCTCACACACACACACACACACACACACACACACACACACACACACACACACACACACACACACACACCATTGCCATCAATGTTGACATTAGTGTTAAGGTCAGCAGGACTCCGTTTACTAAGTACTTTAGAGCTTTTAAGAATGAAAAACAACTTAAATGCCTCATCATCTGCCTGCTCCTGGAAGAGCTTTTTGGGGTTTGGGCAGGCGGTTAACTATATATATATATATATATATATATATATATATATATATATATATATATATATATATATATATATATATATATATATATATATATATATATATATGTATACACACACACACATATATAATGTTACTTTTAGTGAATACTAAGAAATCTGTGTCCTGAAATTGATGACTGCTATTGCATCAAACTATGAATTAAGCTCCATTCCTCATCTGAAACGTAAAGTACAGCTTCTGTTTAAAAAGGTTAATCTATAGCAAATAATGATCGACAGTCTGTGTAATGGTTGTGTGTTACTGAGACTGTGTGTATTATATCGAATGCGTCATCCATCCCTTTTCCGATCACGATCTGCTGACAGCTACATGACAGCTTATATATCCCTGCTGTACCCATTTTCTGAAAACAATCCCTGAAATGCAATGCAACATGTCGGATGATGACCGAATCAATTATGGGGATACACAAACAGGCTGAGCAGAATAGAACTTTGATTCCCCCTTGAAGGGAATTTGCTTCTGACAAGGTAACACAGCCAAAGGCCAGAGTGAATTGCGTGTTAGGACACAGCTGCTGTAAGCTGACAGCCACAAAAGCAGGTAGGCTGGCGGGGAGGAAAGGCCTTGAAAGTATGAAAAAAAACATCCAAGAACTGACTATTTCACCTTAGAGTACCTCACTGCTTTCTCCATAAATGCCAAGGAAAATATACATAGCACGTACATAACTATGCCAAACAGAATTTTATATTCTTTTAGGAAGTATGGTTTTAATGAACCACATTCTATGACAAATACAGGAGAAAAAAGCTGTTCCAAACATCATTAACTGAGTTTATAAAGTTCAAAGTTGTAGCCAACAACTAAATTGTGCAACTGACATGAGAGTATCCAATCATGACAAAATGCTATGGTTTTTAAGCAATCAATTAATTCATTAATGCATTTATGAGTTATATTGACTTCTGCTGTCAGAAGGAACTGCAGCATTATTGATGTGTGACTGTGTAAGAGCCTCCAAACACAAAGAATAAAGTTGTATTTGTAACAACTCAAGATGTATTATATCACGTCTGTCGGAATAAAATGTCCTTCTCATGAAAGAAGCAGGTTGAGGGTATTTGTTCTAGCATGAATGTAGGCAGCACAACATGTCCCAATTTAGTAAATGTTTGATAACTGAGGTTATTTCTGTGTGCGTCATCAAAAACATTATTCACTGCAGCTTTAAATGTTGCATCAATTGTTGTACATTTGGTCAATTAAAGTGGAGCACCTGGAAATTATAACAACAATCGAGCCTATTCAGTCCAAGTAAACCGTTAATCAGAAGCAAGTATGTGGAGCAAAAAAAAGAAGCAGAACACTGAAGGACATAGCGACCAAACTGAGCACAAAAAAGGTTTTGTCTTGTTGAAAGAACATGATTAGGCTTTGATTAGAAGTGGTCTCAAAGCTCCCAATGCTTCTGTTTTTCTCAACCAAATCAAAGATATCATTTATTGGCTATATAACAACATTTAAGACCCAACTATGAAATTCTGCACCTAAACACATATCTCCTAATTTTCTGGTTGTCCATCTCTCTTTATTGTTTATCTTCCTTTCTGTCGTTCCCTCCCTCTATCCTCCCCTTTATTCCCAGATGCGGATGAGTACTTCACGACCCGGCCTCTAAGATTTACGCAGGGACAATTGAACATTTTGTCGCTGTGCTGTGGAGCAGATGGAAAATTCATGGCGGAGTTGGAAGGGCGAATTTAGCATAAGACAACAATTCTCCAGAATGTGTGTCTGGCGGAGAGCAAGGCAGGTACACCTGTCTGCATGCACAATGCTACAATAAAAATAAAAAAATAAAAAAAATCCTTGAGTCTGCCTCCACTGCTGGATTTCTCTTTTTTTACTCTACTCTCTTCAAGTCAGTTTCTGTCAATCTCTGTCTCCCTTGGTTTTTGATCCTCTCCTTCTCTCTTGGGTTTCATTTCTTTTCCTCTCTGGAGTGAGGTCTCTCTCTGTATACCTCTTGGTTTCTTCATCTGTATTTCTCTGTCAGCTGTAGTTGCAGTCGAACCCTGCATGCTCCCTGTGCAGCTTGAACAGCATTTCACCCATTGCTGACTGCTATTGTGCCCTTAAAATGTCACATTGTCGCCAGATATTCACCTAAAAAAAGCCCTGAGGAGTTATTTTTTTCCCCTTAACAGTCTGACTCAATCTGTTGCAAATTCACAGAGCAAACTGACTCACTAAGCAGCAAGCAGGCAGCACTCGCAGGTGATGGGAAAACAGGAGGAGGACAGGTTGTAAAGAACAGTGTGTGTTTGTGTGTGTAGCAGTGCAGGTCAATGACGAAGATAATTCAGATATGATTCCTTCAACGTTTATCTTTTGCAGTTCAGTCACGCACACTCGTGCACACATACACAGATAGCAAGCCACATGTTGCATCAGTATTGCACAGCACCAGAGTCAGTTACAACATGACTCTGTACACCACCAATTATCATCGACCTCAAGACTAATGATAATGGGAATTGAGGATGACATATAATACCAGTGTATGGATGACAGGGGGCGGGCGTGATGCTCCTGTGAGCCACAGAACCTGAACACGTGCAGGGCATACAGACGCTGCCAGTGTAGAAGTCCAACTTATAAATGTAGGCTTGCCACTGCCCTGTTGCCGCAATGGGCAAAAAGGCATAGCTTGGAAAATGACTTCTCTTCAGCCAATCAAAACATGAAAGAATTAGTCTACAAGATATATATGTGGCTGTGTCTCGTGTCAGAAATGGAGATCAGCTGCAGCGTGTAATTAGCCGTACATATCTGTGTTACGTACACCAACTCGTTTTTTCCTTATTTTTTTTGCACACACGTTGAAATTTCTAAAGAAAGTGGAAATTCTGCCACTTGGCTGGCTCTGCACAGAGAGGGTGTGATATAAAACCAGGGCTCACAGTCAAATCAATCTGTTTAAAAAGACCTGAAGGACTCACATTTACCAGATAATCAACTGGTATTTAATACTTTTGTGCTACTATCTTTTCTATTTTCAAAGTTAGGCTTACTGCAATTTTAAAAGGTCCAGAGTGTAGAATTTTGGGGCAATACAGTATTCATTATTACCTCTGCAAAAGCAGCTATATTTTTGCACCTGTCCATTTGTTGGTTGGTTGGTTGGTTGGTTTGTCAGGTTACACAACAACCACTGAGCAGATCTCCTTGGATAAATCTCAGACCCCATGAACTTTTGGTGTGGATGTGGATAAAGGGAGCGATCCTAGTGTTTCTTTCTCACTTTCTTTTACAATCCAAGACACTGCGTTCATGCAACATGTTTGTATGTTTCTCAGGAAACAATGTAAGGATCTTGATGAACAAAATCAGTCATGTTTAAGTAGCTGGTATCTTTAAGTGAGTATAATTGGATGTAGATCCAAATAAAAATGTGCATATAGCAGATATCGACACGTTTAGGCCTTGATGGAGGTATACTGTGGGTCTTTCTAGTTATGTTGTAATCAGGTTCAGGCAGCAAAAATACTTTGGCAGGTTTACGAAAAAAGGGTTTGGGTTAAATCATTAGCATCTCATAAAGTTAAACACAAGTTTCAAAGGAAAACTTCTCCTACGTGTACAATATTCTGGTCTTCTTTCCAGAATCCCAAATCTATGACATAACAAAAATGTGACTGGTCAGTTGCAATGGAGCAATATTATGTATTATGTAACATAATTATGATGCTCCAGGAACACGTCCACACTACTAGATGCCACTAAATCCTACACGCTGGACCTTGAAAACTTTTAGAAACTATAAATGTTGTATGTAGGAGAATATGCGCTAACTGCCGAGGATGAAAACAGTTCCAAACAAGTCCTCTTTCTGACTGTTTAAACAGATTGATGTGAAAATAAGCCAATCTCGGCCCGGAAACAGTGTCAAAGTCGAACAATTCATGTTGTTGTTTAGTCTTCTGAGACAATATCAAGCAGTTAGTTAGCTTGCTTTTGTCACTGGCTAAGCTGTTAAGTGCTGAATGACAATGTGAGTAAGTGAACACAGGTAATACAGACTGGATGAAGGTAAACAGATACATCACAGTGTTGTACGTTGCTCACAGACTTATTGTAGTTTGATACATTGAACTATCAGCGTTGCCTCCATAATACATGTCTTTTTTCTGATAATTTATTATCCATGATGGATAATGTATGACATGTCCATTTGTAAAAGTAATAAGTGTTGAGAAGTAACTGTGTGATGTTCAGCATTGAAATGAAATGCCATTTTAATGTACCGAGAGGTTTTTCTGCTTTCATTTGCATTGAGGAAAGCAACCGCTCTTGATATGAATGCAATCTATGTTTATTCAATTTAAAATTTCAATAGTGTTCGCCGTTGTGCATGATATGCATACTTCTTTCTGTTGGGCCTTGGAACCTCAATTTCCCTCAGGACAATACGTGTTATTGTATTCATGTGAAGTCATCTCATATTCCTGACAAAGAACTGCGACAGCAGTTTACGACTGTGCTTGCTATTGACTGATTCCCTGTTGTGTCCCTATTGTTCGCTTCAACATTTTGATTGTTGTATCGTTGAATGACATTCATATTCTGCTGTCACGTCTCTGCATTTCAAAATAAAATCCACTTCAGTAAACAATGTTTAGCTCCTGTGTTTTTATCAAGCAAGGAGGATAGGATTTGGAAGAACTAAGGTATATTAAAAAGAGCAATGCATCAAACAGTTTCACTATAAAGCATTTTTTGACTGTAATGTATTATTCCCATGAGGTTTCATCCTAGCTTAAACCTTCAATAATATCAAATATTAGATTTTTCTTTATATCAAGTATTGATAACACACAGTAATTGGTGTCAAAATCTTTCAAGGGTAGGATATCTTTCTTTGGAATGTAACCTATCTATTCATTCAAATGCAGCACTGCTGACAAAGACATTGGTTTTGAAATATTCTGATGATGATCACCGAGAAATAAAGAGATATATTTTCTTTCAACGCCACATCTTTTAAATGATCGTGAAGGCAGAAAATTGCTGGTTGGTTCAGAGTCCTTGTACCCCCTTTTACAATAGTTCAAATACTTTAGTAAGTCTGTGAGTGTGACACACAGTCGTAGGTATGTATATTTGATGGTCACAACAAATGCCAGGGACTAAATGGAAGCATGATTGTATGCAGTGAGTTGCCGGGTGTGGGGGTTGTGTTTGAAGGGAAGTGGCATCATCAGTGATCAGTAGAAGATGGTGTTCTTTAGATTGAGGGTGTTCAGTTTAGGGATCAATCTAAACCAAACACCTTTGAAACTAATCCACTATATCAGCAACCAGATATATATATATATATATTTGAGAATATTGCACCTCAACAGTTGAGATAAATGTGACCACAATACTGATGTAGGTAATATTAAAATAGGTTTAAAACAGCAGTACTAGCATAATATCATAAATGTGTAAATGGAAAAAGGTAAGCCTAACCTTTTCATCATCTTCAACCATGTCCTGTTTCTGTCAAATCGTACACTATCTGGAATATTTTTTGTCATGTTGGGATGAAAGAACACTAACAGTTGAACCTTGTTTATTGTAACCTTAACTATCATTTCATCGCAGAGTAACAAAGATCCATAGACTAATTTAGTTGGTGGCTCTCATCTGTTTCTTCTTGTCTGACTTTTAGTCTTTCCCTTCAAATATAAGTCTATTGCGTTGTAGATAATAAGTCAAAGTCTAATGTTGCTAATAATGTTTTCTGCCCAAATATTTAGGCTTTTAAATATGCATCACTCGCATAAATTTAGACAGAGCAAAAGGTGCTGCTGCATCAGGAATGGGAAGCAGTTAGGAGACCATGTAGGACCAAGAATAAAGCCTGAAGCAACAAAACTTCCTGCAAAAAAATAACTGATTGTTGAGTCTCACTCTCAGATCGTCAAACACTGAGGCATTGGGTCGGCTGCTCGGGTAAGGGTCAGTATTTGATGACTTGATGATAAGACTCAACAATGGACTGACTTTCTCCAGGATGCTACTTTTTAAAATGTATTTATTTATGGAACTCCTAACACTTAAATTTCCCATTAGTTGTCTATGATAGTTCTTACTGCTACAGATGTAATCGATTCTGGGCATCAGGATTTTGGTGATCACAATTTTGGATAAAAGTAAAGAGATGCTTTTTTCACATTTGAGTGACAGACTGCACAGCATCGGCAGCAGTAGCAGCTAAAAGCCCAAGGTCTTGTTTTAAATCCCCCTGAATTTTATCACAGACCTGTCATCTAACATTTCAATGGTAAGTCTGGCTATTTTTTTTTCAAGTAGTAAATTAATGATTCCTAGTCGCGTGTGAGCAAACTGTTTTATAATGTCTGAATTAAGTTATGTTGTCTTTGTTTGTAGGATGGGAGTTGCATGGTGGCTCTCAATGGTGTGTCTGAGTGTGTGTGTGCAAGGATACAGCAGCATCACTGGTGTTTGTCTGTGTGTGTGTGTGTGTGTGTGTGTGTGTGTGTGTGTGTGTGGATGCAAGACAGAGAGAGGCGGTTCAAACAGCCAGCGACACTCGAAGCGGAGCAGACATGCAAACAAATGCAGTAAGATGGCGATGAGAAGGAAAGACATAAACCAAAGAGCAAAAACAGAGAAAAGTCAAGAAACAACGGCAGGAGAAAAAGGAGGGGAGGGCAGGGGACAACCGAAATGAAACAGGGTTCGTGTCGTGTTTATGGTTGTACTGTGATGAAAAAATATAACATAGGGAAGAAAATATTCTGCCTATAAAGCAATAATCACCTTCGCTTGGGATGACTAGAATGTACGGCGTTGTTATTTGTCCCCTACCTATTACCACTAAGGCCAAGGGCCGCACGTCCCCGCCGGAAAGCATGAGAAAGAGAGGGAAGAGAGAAAAAACAAACAACAACAAAAAAAGGAAAAAGAAAGAAGACAAAAGTCTAAGAAAAAAAGACGTAAAGGTTTCTTTATCCATTTCATCAAGGTTTAGATCTCCCTTGTTTCAATTGCACAATCTGTCTTAGAGGAGAGAAATTGCAGTGGTGAGAATAGCACTAGAACATTAAGATCAATAGGACAACTAGCACTCAAGATGTGAACTGGGGCATGACTGGTCGTATTACCAGGAGGTACGAGCATCTTGACTGGCCCATTAGCAGGAATAGACAGATGTGTTTGCTGGTGAGGATGTTTGTTTCTTCACCAAAGAGTGAGTCAGTGAATGTTGATGTGGTGCTGGGGGGTTAACATTTGAGTTTGCTGAGTCTGTCAGCTTGGTTTGACGGGTTAATAAAAATAAAGGGAGTAGGAAATGGAAGAGAAAAGAAATGAGGTGATGGTTGAAAGAAAAAAAAAAACAAGAAATATGAACTTTGTGGCGTGGCAAAGTTGGTGCAAAGATACAATCTGGCCTCCAGGTTCTGCTGCAAAGGCTCAGTCCACCCAGAGACAAATAATCAGATCAGTTAATACTTTCATCAGATTTGTTGACAATGTGTTTCTATGTTGAGGCAGCGAGGTGGCTCAAGTTGGCGCTCACTATCTCAGTTTCCCTGCAGATAATTGCCATATTCGCTTTAAACATTGAATGGCCTTCATGGCAAAAGGGTGTTTGTTGACTGTGAGCCAATTAAGAAGGGTTACAGTTTTATCTAAATCTGTATTTCTCAGAAGCAGAGTGCAGAAATAATCTAATTTGTTATTCAAATCCAGTTGGTAGAGCCAAAGAACCAAGTTTTCAGGTAGCAAGGCAGGTAAAGTAGATAATGAGACCTATCACCACAAATGGATTGGATAATAACCACGTGTTTGTGCTCAGATTAACATGTGGATAGACCTGTTTCAGTTCCTTCTTCTTTGGCTCTGCTCTGCTTCAGTATCTTAAACGTGGGCCCTACATTTAACGTGTGTTGGTGTGTAAATGATTCACACTTACCAAAAGGTTTTGGAATTGGCCCAGTATACAGCCTCGGCTAGCAGCCGTGACACAGCTGCAATGTAATCTTGTAATGTAATGTAAGGTACATCCATTAGAAGTGCTTGGTTTTGCCAGTCACAGGCTAGGGTTTGTGATTTACAAGGCAAGACAGAGACAACAGCTTACAGTAAATAATAAAATCCTTTCTGTAACTAGAAACACGTATCGTTACAGGAGAAGTTTCACTCTGAAAGATGCGATATATTGCAGGAAGACAACAGTGGAAAGGTGAGTCAGAGTTGGAAAGAGGAGTTTTGAGTCTACTGCCAGGTCTAGATGAGGCAAGAACTGAAACTACTCACCTAAAAAGATTTCAGAGCAAGACTTTTCCTTAAACGAAACTTGTGTTTCTGGATGCAAAAAGGATTCTATTATTTTAACGAAAGGGTTTTTCTTTGTAGGAATTGTTTCCGTAATGTGTCAGAAACTTAAAATTACAACACCAGCCTGTCAGTGGCAAAAACGAGCACTTTTAACGAACGTAGCTATGACAGTTACAGTTGCCCCAAAGGAATACATGTAGCCATAGCAGCCATGTTGTAGCTGCCGGCTAAGACGATGTAATGGACCGATTCCAAAACCTTTGGTAAGTATGACTCATATACACATGCATGCATAGGGCCCAGGTTAAAAAATATAAAAAATTGAAAATAAAAAAATACACCAAGTACGAAACAGATTCTCTGCTTCTGACAGATTCTTGTATAACTGACCCTCACTCTGCCTCACTCACTGCCTGCAGGTATTTATTCTTACCAAAAATAAGTACAACAGCTGATTCACTGATTAGAACACACTCAACCAGACAAGTAGCATTCATCACTGAAATCAGCTGCTGCAGTGTGTGGATAGCAGGTATCTCAAATAAATTAGTCATAGGCATTTGCAAAATTAGCCATCTGCATTGCCTCAGAACACTGCCCACATATCAAAAAACTTTCCAAAAGTACATTAAAGTTGATTCAAAGTTTGTTTTTTGGGAACACTGGAAATACTACATAAGAAAGTTAGCATTTTGTCATATGGAAGACAGCCACAAAGTTAAAAGCATGTCTTTTCCCAAGCACACAAACATGCAGACAGACAGAGAGCAGTGTCTTCACACTGTAGACCTCCAGCCACAGTACCTTCCACTCACAAAAAAAAAAAAAACAGAGCCTGGAAATGGACAGAGTAAGAAATAAAGAATGATATAAAGAGAAAAAATGTGCACAAACGAGCAATAAATGCTTGATGCAGACGAGAAATAATAAGAGAGTGAGAGAGACTGAGAGGAGAGAAAGTAGATGAGGAAAATTCAAATCAATGTTTGATGCTGAAGAAAAAATAAAATGGAGAAAAAGACGAGGTGAGGAAAATCAATAGCAAGCTGAAAAGCTTTCGAAGCACATTGCCTGGCACACAAATGGGTGTATTTGCCGGAGATGAGCAGCAAATAAAGATGGGAGACATGGGGAAAGCAAAACAGAATAGGATGAAATGGGTTCTGGGGCTAACGCTTTAGCCTCCATCCATCGGGTTTAATGAAGGCGGTCAATCGGTATGTAATGGCCCTGATGTTCCACTTTATACACTGATGAGCAACATGGATGCGGTATGAAATGGAAAAAGAGAGAGCAGGGTAGAAGAAAAACAGGCAGAACACGGGATAGAAAAGGGCGATAAAAGAGAAAGACCAGGAGAGAGGAGAGGGAGAGAGAGAATGCTATGCAACGAAATCATGCAGGATAACATGGTTAGGATGTGGGGTTGTCTGGGCTAAAGGTTGCTGGTTCACCTGTTTCTAAACCATGTGTGTGTATTCATCTTGTCTAAGATACTTGTAACACAATGCAACACTGTTCTAGGGGTTCCATGTTATTACATTACTCTTCAAAACAAACTTGACTAAGAAGTTAAAGTTGAATATATAAATATATATCGTCTTCATCGGAAGTGTCAATGGAAGGGTGCTCATACCTTTGTTAGCCAGGCGGACACAGTTGATTTTGGTTTCCTGTGGAGAGGAGACAAAGACAGACAGACTGTTTAGGTAACTTGAGGTAGACGGTCAGACGAATCCCTCGACTAGAATCACCATCAGAAAGTTAAGTATTTAAATAATTGTTGGAAGAGTTTAGTTTCAGCAGGGTCAGCCATCTTTGATGAAAAGGAAGGACAGTGCCAGCGTTTTTTCAAGCTTTGGCCGCTCAACGACTTGTCATCTCTTTTGATTGCTGAGCATTTTACACTGAATAATTTATGTTTTCTTCAAGGCAGCCACCAGTTTGAATTTTTCACGAGTTTAATTTACATTTTCTCACTACTGAAATAATGCATCCAATCTGTTACTACACCTCACTTGTTTTACTTTCTCACAGGGGGTCCTTTCGTAGATGGTGTCAAATAGAGATCATTTTCAAAACTCTTTGTGGTTCCCTGACATTCATGAACGTAAATCAGTTCGAACAGTAAACAGACATAGATGCTGTTAAAAGGATTATGTAAATTTTGTATTTTCTTGCATTGGAATGCTGTTTATAACGCAAGCATCAGATAACTGCGTGTCCTTGAATTAGCGTTTCCCACACGTAGACTTAACTTGTCCAGCATTTTGCACAGGGATCTTTGTCTTTGTCCAAACACCAACTCTACGCAACCCATCTACTGACATTCAGACATGCTCTGCACGGAAACACAAGAGAGAGACACAGAAATGTTCTCTGGCATTATGTCCCTCCTGTAAATGCACTAATTATGATGTGACCACTCCTATTTAATGTAGGCCTACTTGTGTCTAAATTCCGTAAAAGCTTGTAAGTGCACCTGAGTGAAATCATTTGGTACCACGTTGGTTTTAATAGTTTAAATTGGCTTCATAATGTTAAACGACAAGCCTTTTCCACACAGGGCTCAGCTGCTGCTGTGAAAATAGAATCTAGGTGAGAAAAAACAGAATACAACGCATGTTTTTTTTTTTTTTTTCCCGACCGACTTTTTAAGCCTATTACTGAAGTATTTTCAAATCCAATCTGCCAAAATGTTGTTTTAAATACTACAATTTATCTTGATCATAATCTCAAAACTGGACATGTCTAGACATCTTTCGACTTTGACGTTTGTGAATCAACAAATTAGCACCAACAGGACAGGTCAAAACACCTCTCTCCTTCCTTGTCTCTATCTATACCCACTACTGTTCAATCTGTCAAGCCTATATGGGCTTCCAGTGCCCTCCTTTTCTGTTTCTCACACTTCACGTTCCTGTGGTTCCACCGTCCCTGTCACTTCTTTTCTGATGGACTGTCACCACTTGAAGAGGCGAGGACTTTTCTTTATTCCAGCTCTTTTCATTCCTTCACTGCTCCAGTCTTTCCCTCCATAATGTGCTGTCACCAGAAAGTGTACGTGTCTAACCCAATTGTCATACAGAGATTGGCCTCCTTCACGTGTTGGCCCATTTGTCTTCATCAAAGACGATTACTACAGCGGCTGCCGACATTGACGCCTGTCACTTCAGCAGTTGAACACAATCACTCCCAAGGTACTGCCCATGTACATTTATTTCCCTCAAAATCTTTTTAAACAACTGAAACCTTCAATACAGACTATGTTTCCAAAGTATTCTCATATTTGGTGCGGTTTGTCACTAACCCCTTCTGTTTTGCCTGCTCTACCTCTGGTCCTGGTCTACCACCCCTTATCATGTTAACTAAGCTTCTCTGCCCTGGACCCCTGGACTCAAATCAGTTGGGTGGGTGTGCTGATGATGTTGATGATGATGATGATATGTTACCTGTATTTTTGTTTTTTTACCACCTTGTGTTTTCACTTTGTGTGATCAGTCACAGCAAGGAAAGAAGCTATAATGATGAGCACAACAGGAGAAAGGACCATTTCTGTTTGAATGCCAAAATGTTCGCTATTGTCACTTTCATGTGCTTGTGTCTGCATTGTGATGCACCTGTCCCTCTCTATGGGTGTGTGTGTGTGTGTGTGAGCTGAATAATGAAGTTAAAGAGCAGGGAAGACGAATGTTACTGGATGATGGATGGTTTGAGCCTCTCAGTTGGATCTCTCCACAAGACTAAACACACCTGTTTCTACTGCATCTCTGTCTGCTTTCCGTCTGTCTCTATCTGTCTGTTTGTCTGTAGGACTGACTAAATATCTCGCTGCCTATCAGCTTGATTGTCTTTTTCTGTTTCCCTCATTGGTTTCTCACTGTAGCCGCCAAGTAACTGAAAAAACCAGAATGAATACATGTTAGCACGCAAATCCATCTTGCCAGGCTTCATGCTGTGCGCTTGTGGCCAAACACTCAGTGGTTTAACCAATTAGCATCCTATGCAGAACTATGGAAAGCTCCAGGTGTGGTTTAGATGCGATGGTCAGTGAATAAAGGAACTGCACCACTGCACAGATGCACAAGGCTGGACAACTTTGCTGGATTACTCCCACAACTGTATCATACGTGTACTCTTTAATATCAATACTTCATTTGAGTAATATCATGGTTATTGTCAATATCTTGTCACTGACGACCAAGAATGTCATGTAATGACTGGACTTCAAATGTTTCATTTTAATAGACTGATTCCACATCAATTACTGCACTGTTGTTAAAGAGACGCTCCATATTGATGCTCCATAGTGAACTACTGACACAATTTACCTAAACAGACATCATCAAAGAATTACATCAAACTTTAGGAGAGAGTTAATTGACCATATCTAAGAGTTTCCTTCCATGAAAACATTTGTTTTTGTGATGAATATCCACTGGGATAAAGTCAGGATAGGAACTCTGCCCTGAACGCTTTCTTAAATGTTTCTACTTCTTTTAACGGCCTATCATTAGGGCAGAGCTCGTCCTCAGTGTGGTGTTTCTCCTACAAACAGCCACCACGGGGATAAGATCAGTTGAATGAGCAGCAGTGACTTGTGTTTTCTAGAAATTGGCCCTATCGCGCCTGTTTACGGCCCATTTAGAGGCCCGGCTGTTCTGGATTCACAGTCACTGTGAATAGAAGCGCTGCCTCATCTTCACTCATGCTAATGGGCTAAACCTCAGGAGGTTGCTAGAAGCAAAGTTAATAAATGTAAGGCCAATTTATTGCCCTGCCTCTATCCAGAGAGGCTGCGAGATGAGGGGGGGTTGGGGTTGTTTATGGTGGAGACACTGGAGACACAGTGTGTGTGTCTCTGTGTGTGTAGTAGTTAACTTTGTCAAGCCTGACAAGAATACTAAGTGTGTATAGGAGATGCAGCTGCTGTGTGGGTGAGTGCTCTCTCTCTCCATCTATTTATCTTCCCATCTTCCCTCTCTCTCTCTCTTTCCGTCTCACCACCAAACAGTTGGTTGGGTCAGTGTTCTGACTGACAGGCGGGATTTCCAACCATGTGGGTTTTCTGTCCGACTTCTAGATGCTGTGATTGGCTGCTGAGGTTCCCAGGCAACCCAGGGTAGCCAGGGTAACAACTACAACTTTTTTTTTTTTTTACTGCAACTCTCACACACTCTTTTTTTTCCAACTATCTGTGTTTCTCATTTATTTGTTTCTTCACATTTTAGTTGGACTTAAGCTGATGTTAAAGTCCATCTGTAACATGTACGTACATATGTGTGTGCACAAATTACAACCTTCCCAACCACAAACCAAATGCAAGCAGAAATATGTGTCCTTTCCCCACACACACAGAATAAAAGTGCATTCAGGGATTTTCTGAGTCAGATGAGTGCATCTTGATTGACATCAACTGTCAGTTGGTAAAATCTCTCTCTATGTCTATCCAACAACCTCCAAAATATGCACTCCAAGGCTCGCTCGGTTTGGCGTGTGTGTGGGTGAATGTGTGTGTGAATGACGTTGATTGTCAGAGTACCTTGGCCAACCCCTGAGGCTTTTTACTTGTCAAGAAGGTGTCTGGCTGCATTTTTCACTGAGCGGGAGGGCATGTTTTTCCACGTGTGCCACCGTTTCCTTTTGTTTCGTGCCATTTCTTGCCCCATTTCTCCTCGTCTTCCTCCTCCTCTAACAATTCTCCCTCTCCTCTATACTCGTGTGTCTTCCCTCCCTCCTCCTTCAGTTTCCCAGTTTCATCATCTGTCCATCTCCTCTTACGTGCTCCCATGTATCTTCCCTGAATTGTAGGACTCGATTCAACTTTCTAAGATCACAATTTGATTCGATGTTCGATTTGTTTTTTATTAAGCTGATGGCTACGCTATTGTTAGATATTGACATCTGGATTTGCAGAGATCAGCAGATCATTGGTTTTAAGCCCTGACAACTGTCATTTACATGGAGTATTTTCCAACAACAACTTGACTTTACGCTGGTGGTTTTCTGCGGGTAAGGGTTAGACACGTTCAAATAATATTTGAGTTGAACCCAAACCACTACCCTTCAGGGATTCAACGATAAACAGAATATAGAAGTTGAGTTTGAAGGAATAAGTTGAACACACTTCAAGTGCATCACATGGAGCTGACAGCCCATCTGGTATTCTAATATAAGGAAAAACTTCAGTCATAAAGTTTTGTTGCTCTAAATCGGTGTTGTGTTGGAAATTCAGTTTGTTACAGATTTCAGTTTCTCAAACCTGCCCCAAGTAAACCCTCTTACTAAGCAAATCAATAAAGGATCTCCAGAAATGAGTCAGTTCAGCTCAGTTGTTCCCCCACGAGTAAAACCCTCTTCTAAGAGAAGAAATCAATAAAGGATTTCTGAAATATCTCCAACATTGCCACTGATACTTTTGGCACCAGTTGATCATCTTTGTGCAGACAGGATGAGCGTTTGGAGCTACAGCCACAGGTGGTATCGCCGTTACCGCCGTTGAATTTGAGGATCAAACCTGAAAGCTCATTTGATTGATTTTGAATTTAGAATTTAAATTGTGACACCATTCGGGACAAGGCTGAACTGATAGAGGTAACAGGCTGGAGGTATGTTGACACTTGAACACGAGACATGGCTGCAGGGAGCCTGTGATGGTTGGCGAAAAGGTAAGTGCTCCTGTCAGGCAAGTTCTTCCTCGCCAAACTGGGGGCACCATTTCTTTATGGACCTGGTTTTGTAATGAAACAGGAAAGGGCCTCTTCGAAACTGCTGCCACAGACCAGTGAACACTGTTCATTTAAATATCATTTTATTCTGCAGCCTTAATATTTTCCTCAACTGAACTAAGGAGCCTGCCAAACAGCCTATATTCTCATTATGAAACATCATAGCGGCATATCGAGTTTCTCACGCCCACTGTTATCCTTCATTTCTGGGATTTCTGGATTTCACTCTGAAAATCGTGTCCTCCATTTCTCTCTTTCCTCTCCCACTATTTCTCTTCAGCCCTGCTGGCCTCCATCTTTGCCTCTAGTATTATATCTTCTTTAATGTCTCTTTCACTCTTTTTAGACTTTTATTCCCCCTCCCTCTATCCTTCCTCATCCCAAAGTCCCCGATCACTCTTGCTCTTACTTCTCTTACTTACAGCCCCAGGCACTTTATTCCTGTCTGTGTGTGATAGTGTGTTTTCTTTTAATGTGGGTGGTGTGTGTGTATATATGTGTGTATATGTGTGTGTGTGTGTGTCTGTGTGTGTGTGTGTGACATCACACGACATCGAGGGAGAGATCAAGATTGCCGTTGGTGAGCAGTTTTAATGTGCAGAGCGTCGACTAATTGGCACAATGATGGGAGATGAGAGACTGGCATCAGACTGATGTCACCCCAGAGGGGGGAGAGAGAGGGTTAAGATGGAGGGAAGAAGGGAGGGAGAGAAAAAAAGGAGGGGGGAATTAAAGAAAATGGCAGAAAAAGAGGAATGTGAAAGTAACAACAGAGGTAGGAGGACAAGGAGAACATTACAGAATGAAAAGGAGAGGGGGAGGGAAGGGTTTATTGGAGGGCAAGTGAAACAGGTGGTAATGTAAAGAAACAAAAAGAAGGCAAAAGGAAGAAGGGAAAGGAAAAAAAAGGGTTAGATAATATGAGGTGAGAATGATGGAAATAAAAAGAGAGGGGGAGGAAATAAAAAATAGACAAGGTGGGAGATTGCAAATCGAAAGGTAACAAGGAAATGAGGGACTGCAGAGGACGAGAGTGAAAGACGTGGTACGGGGATGGAGAGAAGGAAAACGGGCTGGAAAGAGAGCTGTAGAAAGAAGTTAAATAAGGGCAGAGGAGGACAAGATGAGGGGGATGAAGAGTGGGACAAAGAAATGCAGAGGGAAATTAAATCGAGGAAAAGAAAACAGAAAAGAGAGAGAGAAGGTAGTGGGATTTTTTTTCCTATTAGAGAGACCGAGGCAACAGCAGTGAGCAATGAAGAGATGGAGAGTGGGTGGATTGAGAGAACAATTTCTCCTAAATGTTGTCAAGAGAGAGAGTGACAGGAAATGAAAGAGAAAGAGGGAGGAGAGACGTTCTCCTTGATGGACAGGTGGAGCTCAGAGGGAGGAAAAAAAAAAACATACAGGATTATCCAAGACAGGGAGAGAATGAGAAACAGACTTTCATCCATGAGATCAAACTACAACAAACCAGCCAAGTCCTCTAAAATGTAAATGAGCAGCGTCTTTCCAAAATGAGACGTCCGCTGCTTGAGAGAAAAAAGAAAAAGTGACACCTACTCCCACAGAATGACTGACAGCAAAGAAATTAAACAAATTACAGGACTTTGTGAGAACTGCAGATAACTTAAATCCTTGATTGACAAAATATCACTTTCAAATAGCCTTCCTGCAACACTATATAATGGAGATATTGAATTTAGAGAATGAATTATTCAAATGCTGACATTCTTCTTTGTGCAGAGACGTGGCTCAGCAGTCTATTCGGTGTCAAGTGACAACTGGCCACGGCGGATTTGCCGGCCAATTTAACTTCTTCATAGCCGGGGCAGCTTTCCAGACATATAAAAAGAACTGATGCAAGACCTTTATGATCCTCCGGTGTGAAAGGAGACGTGTCCTTCAACCAGACCAGTCGGGTTCAAGCTGTTGTCAACAAACATTCACCCTGTTGACGAGTCCATAAGGAAGGCACTGAAAGTCAACAAGCTCCAGGGCAGCTGTTGTGTACCTGACCCTGACCATTTATTTCAGTGGGAAGTGGACAGGAAAAGACACAGCGAGGAGGATCAGAGAGTCTGTCCTCGGCAGAGATATGGCAGCAATGGTATTTTGTTCCAGCCTGTCTGCCAGAATAAATGTTGGCAACGTACTTTTCTGAGAACTTGGAACTTTGTTTTTCAGTTCATATCAAATTCTTATGTTCATTTTTCAGTTTTATGTATTGGCAGTGCTGGCCTGGTTAGGTGAAGGCAAAAACCCACTTGGTTAGGTTCAGGAAAAGATCGTCCTCGGGCTGTAAATTTAATCCTTTGGTTGCCACCAACATGACAGCTGTCCTAAAGTCTCATTACAAGAACCCAGTTCTGTCACAACCAACAGCTGCAAACTTGATCACAGGTTTAGCAACAATTCTACCACTGTCCCCTCCATAAAAAAATCAAAAGTCAGGCTGATAATGAAGGAGCAGCCTTATGTTAAACAGCCTAATATAATTAGTTGTTTTTTTCTTCAAACCCTGACACTGACTTTTACTTAAAGTAGTTTAACTTCCCTAAACTAAACTAAGACTTTTGAAGTTGGCAGGCAAACAACACACTTTGTCATCAAGGTATGAGGACTAGCAATCAAAAAGTGTGAAGACAGAAAAATAGCTCCATTTGAAAATAAAGACTGAGATGATGTTAAATGACACATCGAGATCTAAAAGTGTATTTTTGATTTGTCACAAAGGGTTAAATATAGAAGATGTTATGCAGTTAGAAAATCCTTTACAAAAAAATAGTCAATATCAATTATTTCACAAATATATCCCACACATATATATTACAGACCTAGTGAGTCATTATAAAGCTACATAATCCCCAGTGGAAGGAGAATTCAGGGGATGGAAAGGTCAACAAAATGTTGTACTCTGACATGAGAGACGTCTATTCACATCCCGTTCCCTGAAAACAATCAATACTGGCCATCAAGTGAGAGACCACCTTTGTAAGTGTGAAGCCACTGGATATTTTTTACCCAACACTGGAACAGTTTTCAACCCTGTTTGAGTCACAGAACCAGGGAAGCCAAAGCGTGATTAATTCACTTGTTTAGGGCTAGAAAAAGATCCTAACCCGACCATAAGCACAGCGTTGTCACAGCATAAAACTGAAAATGACAAATGTTGTGTTTTGTCTGTTTAAATCCAGAGACTTTTGCACAGCAAACTTCAGCAGTAATCCTACCTCTAGTGTGTAACACATTGTGCACTCACACTGCAGTTATCTTTTAGAAACTAAAAGCAACTTACAATACAAGCACACATTTCTAATGTCAGTCGCTCAAAATGAGAAACTAAAATGACTGGACTATTCTGTTAGTTGACATTACTAGGAAAAAACAACAATTACGGCATTTAACAGTTTCCCTTCGGGGTGGATGAAAGTTGTGGGAGAAAAATATGAATTTATTGCCAAAACTTTCACACGTTCTATGAATGTGTGTCCATTTTTTATGCCTGACTTCCTTATCAAATCATCTGGTTTACAGCGGCTGCCACCAACCTCCCAAACCAGCTCCCTCACGGGGCTCCAATCCATGACCCAAACAAACCGCACACTGATTGGATTGACTGAGATCCAATCAAATACAGAAATCTTATGTGACCGGATTTAGGGTCTGCACATATACAATGCATGCACGTATACACAACTGCCGAGCACAGGCAGAAGCACGCACACACACACACACACTTTTAAACACACTCATCTAGTTACACAAACACACACACACACTCTTGTTCAATCATGCAAGAATCCCCCCATACTCACACCCACTCGCGCACGGTCCCTCTCCGTGTGAGTGCATTGTGGGAAATCTGCCTTCTGGAGGAGGATATTACATCACGGCATCAGCCAGCTTTGCCCAGCCCCGCTCGCCAAACCGAGTTACCGTGGTTACGGCAGTGGAAAATTAAAACAACCCTCACAGGGGTTCAGAGTATTATGGAAATTCAAAAGCCAAGTTCAAGTTGTGAATGAGTTATGAGAAGGAGAGAGGTGGGTGGGGGGAGACGAGGTGTTGTCATATTTGCAGACGGTATAATTGCAAGGCAAAGAGGGGAGGCAAACAGACAGATGGATTCTGGGAGTAAGGACTCTTCTTTTTTTTTTTTAAATTTCTCGTAAGAACTGACAACATTCACTGTACTGGACAAGAGCCGTGAGAAGGTAATTGAAACTCCTCGAATAGACGGTCGATGACTTTGACCTCACCTCTGTCACTGAAGCTAATCCAGACAACTTTTTCAGGCCGCGCACTAGAAAATTTACAATGGCACATAATGTCTATTTCTCAATCTCTACTTCTTGTTCTTGACTCCAGTCTCATTAGGGAGCATCACACAACAGTAACAGCACCCGTGTTGAGAGTGTAGGATGTATTTGCAGATGACAATATTTGCACTAAAGTAGTTAATGGAATATTTAGATATAAGTTTCCATAAACCAAAATATATAATGGCATCTGTTACCTCATGTGTTGATTCCCCTTCCTCCTACTCCCCCTATTTCAGTCACATGATTTTATAACAATAAGCAAAGTATGTTAACTTCTGGCATCATGCACTTGGAATGCTTGGAGGTTGGAAGTTGAAAATGTCAACTAGTAAATTTCGACCCTCAACTTTAATTGGATGGCAGACACCTGCAGTGACATCACCGATAAGGGTGTGGCCAAAAGTACTTGCGAATCCCAAGGTAGAGACGTCTGCAGCAGCACTGTGATACCCCTTTACACTGTTAGGAAAAGCCTCAACAGCTTTAAAATCTAATTTCTAGTAGTTCTGACCAATCATGCAGAACTTTCAGTTTAAATGTTGTTTTTGGGTCTCAGCCAAAGACGTTTAGAGATTTAAAGCCCCTCCATGATGAAGTTTAAAGTTGCTGTACCATCTTTCCTTTGTATTTTTCTAACTTCATATGTGCATTGGATGTTCCTATATGTACTATATTATATCTGAACAGGAGCCATGCATCAGTGTAAGACATATCTGCATTGTTTCCTGTATCAGTGGAAAAATCAAGTTTGAGTTTAAAGGAAGAAAATGAGAAAGTCCTTGCAAATTTGCCAGTGTGTTGTTCGACACCTCACTGTGGAGGCATCACCTTTTTGTCTAAATCTCTCAGCCTTTGAAAAAATAATTCAAAATGTATCTTATTTGATTAAGGCGATGTACTTTCACCAAATATTCTTTCCTCCTGTTAAATGTACTTTTAGAGTCTTGACACTCACCCCATTGGCTCTGCTCATGGCCTGGTAATAGATGCTGTAGCTCTTAGCCGGTGACAGCGGTGGATTCCAGAAGCCGCCGTAACTCTTGTTGTCTCCCACCGTGAATGGCTGAACAACCGTGAGGCTGGACGGGGGCAGCTCAGCAGCAATGTAGTACGGCGAGTCCAAGATGGAGGCGTTGCGGAAGCTGACGGGGGCGGAGAAACACTCGGGGGCTTCGGAAGCGGCGCGGCGGGTCTTGGACTTGCGCTCCTCCTTCACAACGAGCTGGTAGGAGCTGGAAAACACAAATAAAGAGAAATTAAAATTTGCTTTTGTGTGCTGTTTCCTGGTTTTTGAAGATTTCCACCAAACTAACAAAAACAGATACGATGTTCTGTTGTGGAGTCACTGACTTTAAATCAAAGGACTTTTAGCTTAGTGTTGAATCTTGAATCTGTTGAGTCTGGTGTTGAAGATTTTATAAAAATTTGAGTTTGTACCTGTCAATAAAATTAATTTGGTCGATAGAGCCGATCTGCAGGGTTTCAGTGGGTGCAGGTGCCAGACTTGCCTTTGTCATTTGAAGTCTTAGAAAATTACTATAACAGTGATTTGTTTGACAATTGTTCTCATCCCCATTACTATCCGTACACTACGGAGCACCCGGTATTGAATAGCTGTAATTTCCAGAGTGCTTTACATCCATCTTGGCATATAAAGCATTAGCAGAAGAGGGCTGAAGTCTGCAAAGTTTTCTCAGGAAAATGCCCAGTAGCCTTTAAAAAGGAACAGAATTTGTTCCAAGGGTCACTGTCTTTTCCCAAATGGTAGATATATACTTTGGAAGCAAACTTCAGCTAACTTAAGAAAGTGGCTGGCAGATCATTTCCTGTGATGACTCAGCAGCAAAGTATGAATTAGAGATATATGTGTGTGTGTGAGTGTGTGTCTGTGGGAGAGAGAGAGTGAGAGATGTGAGGTTTTAGTCTCCTTTCGCATACATGTGTTTTTTTTTGTTTGTTTTTTTAAACACATTAATAAGCTTAAATGGGTCTCTCTCTGCCCTGTGCGTGTGTTCTAACAGGTGTACTGAGATGCGTTTATATACTTAATACTGTCTTGCCTGTGTGTTGCGTGTGTCTCTAGCTTGTGTCTGTGTGTGTGTGTGTTTCCATTCTGCTCTAAGAGGCTTCATGAATGGCTGAGGGCTCCTTCAGCGGTCAGGACAAACGCAGCGGCCCTCCGCAATTACCTCCGTCCTCCAAGCCAAGAACTCACTTCACAATTATACGCAATTAGGGAAATGTATGTTTCTGTGAAGGGGGCCGTGGCCAATTATCCCCAGCTCCCGTTTGGCAGCTTTCATAAAAGATAATTGCTGATGACCAAAGATGAGTCTCTCTCTCTCTCTCTCTCTCCCCCCCTCTCTCTCGCTGTCTCTCTCTCTCTCTAATGGCTTTTAGAGCTGCACAAGGGATGAAGCAGAGGCCTAGTACAAGGGGCAAATAGGGAATTAGGTGTGTGTGTGTGTGTGTTCTCAATTACATATGTGTGCATGCGTTTCTCACAGGTGTTCCTATATATTCACGAGTGTTGTTGTGTTGTTGTACTTCTCTCTGTGTGTCGAAGAACTGGGGTTACAAAACAGTCAGCAGTCTTGGAAAATGATAACAATCTGGAGAGCATGGACCTTTGTAGACGTTTGAAAAGTGAGGACGTTTTTGGGAAAATGAGGACATTTCTGCTGATTCTTCTAAGCGCTGTTTGACTGCTCAGACTCGGCTGTGAGGTTTAAAGGTTTAGAATTAAGTTTAGGGTTAGGGGCCTAAAAATACATCCACAATATGAAGGTAGCACCAAACATCCATACTCTACGCAGGCAGCATATCACCAAAGTAAACAACAACCGCTGCTCTTTGCTAGCTATCCTTGGCTAGCTACCGTTAGCTCATGGCTCCACGACAGAGTCTGAAGTCAGTCTGAAGACAGGTGTGACAGTAACGAGGTGAAGAATCAATACATTGGGAGGGAAAACAGATACAAGACCATTTCCTTTCTTGACAGTTTGTGTTGTTAGTTTATTACACAGAGTAATAAACCAATAAACTGCCCCTGGCATGTATCAGACTACAACTATCGCCTCTAGCAGCACAAAGCGGTAGAGCGAGCCGGGACAGACTTCAGTTGTTTCTTTGAACTCTGTTGATGATGCTTGTTCGTCAAAAACTCTGGTCATGTGTCACAAACTGCTGCTTAAACACCTCTGAAGTGTGTGTGTGTGTGTGTGTGTGTGTGTGTAGTTGTATGTTCTTGACCCAATGCGTGTGTTATTGTGTGCAATTCTGGTTAGCTGTGTGTGCAAATGTATTTCTAGCATTTACTTTCACAGCTTTTTGGTGATTATCTGCCCGTATCCATCTTCATCTATGACTAGGTGTTCATGTGTGTTTGTGTATGTGTGTTTTCAGCCTTTACGACTGCCTTCCTCTGTGTGCACTTATGTGAATGCATGCGCATGCACAGGGGGGACGTGGAAGCTAATGTTTGAGGAGTGTGTGTTTCTGTCTGTTTCCGTGTGTGTCCCAACCGCAACAGCTGCTCCTCTTAGCACAGCCATTACAGTAAACACTCTTCATCTAAGCTCCTGAACTTGAGATGCTCTGATCTCCTCCAAATAAATAAATAAATAAATAAAACACCACAAAGCATTAGTGTGCACATTAACCAACAGATGCCTTTTTCTCTGCCATCCCCACGTACATCTGTTGGCACTTAAAACATGTAATACTTGCACAAAACACACATAATAAGCAAACACGCTAAGGGGCTTATCTCGGGTTGATAAACACATAAAGATGGTGGCGATTGGAGTGCGGCCTAATTTAAAATGAGATATATTTACCATGTGTGGGTGATGAATGGTGAGCTATGGTATGGGATTTACAGAAATTAACACTGAACCACTGACCCACGCTCACATTTCACAAGTCCATTTCCCCTAGTCCAAATTGAAGTGATATATATTCTCCACGCAACCCCTGTCGAAGCTGTATTTCCCTGAAGGCAACCGCAGAATAATGTTCTCTCCTACACCAATTAAATGGATGAGATCACATGTTCAAAGTGAACTTTTAATTAAAAAACACGCTGGCTGAAAAAATGAGAAAATGGAGAAGGCATAAATTAGCTGTGGTTCCATTCTTAAAACAAAACCAGTGTGTGAAGAGAACTGGAGCCTGGAAGAATGAAACTCGAGTTGGGTGTTTATATTCTTTCTATCATCTCATACTCATTTTTGACAGACGATCACTAACGTCACTTTAGGAAAAAAGGTTTGTGTGTTAGGTGAGAAGAAATTGTCGATTCTTTGTCCTTAAAAACTTGCTTTTACATCCTTCATGTCAACTGGCTGTTGGCGTGTTGCTTCAGTTTAAGCAGTGAAGTCCCAGGTGACCAGACACTGACTGCCAAATTACCATTAAACATTCAGGCCTGTCAAGTTCAGCTTGGATTTTGGAGGCAGCGACTAAAAAGCTACAAGATGCCAGTGACTAATGGTGATACGTTTCTCTGCCACATTTATAAAAAAATAAAAATAAAAAATAAGGTCCCATTCTCCAAGTTCCTTTGCATACAAATTGGACTTATATGTGTGAGTGACTTTAATGGCTTTAAAAGAGACCCTTGAGGAAAGGGGAGAGAGCAAAGTGAATAGAAAGAGAGAGGAGAGGAGAGGAGAGGAGAGGAGAGGAGAGGAGAGGAGAGGAAAAGAAAAGTAGACTGAAAAAGAGGACTTGAGAAGAGACATGAGTAAATATAGGAAATTATCATAGATATAGAAAAGAATGATAAGGCCCGGGTATGAGATCACCTGATCGGAGCGCCTCGCGATTGGGCGGGCTTTAGCAGGATGGTGATGGTCGTCTCCGTCTCGTTCAGCGGAGCCTCAGACTCGTACTCTGGCATCATGGGGGCTGATGATAAGAGAAGAAACACACAGACAAACACACCATTTAATATACATTCTCAATGATAACAAAACATTTCGCAAATTAAGGGCAAGAATTCGAAGATACTTCCAAAAATATGGGCGTTACAGTAAAATACAAGAGTAACCGACAACTGCTGCTCTTTGCTATCAGGCTTCAATCGTTAGCTAATACCGTTAGCACAGTAAGCTACTCTGGTTTTATATTGAGATTGACCCTACATGATGTGAGCTCTACATATTTCTACAAGAAAAGATTTAAAAATAAATCAATTCAACAAATCTGCTCTGATCTTGTTGACGACAAGTTCAAATCACCTCTGATCAACAGTTATCTTGTCAAGTAGCCCACAAAAGAAGACGGATGCAGGCTTCAATCGGAAAGCTGTCACAGACATTTAATTATAATCAAAGTGTTTAATTTCACATCTGTTATGCTCTCATTTTGAAAGTGAAGCCTCCGTGCCAATGTGAGTAAAACATCAACACTTCTTTTCCTGATTGGTGTGGCATTTAGGTTATTAACATGAGCCCAACCCCTCCTCCGGTGTCCATCCATCTCTATCCGTCTGCACCGTTTAATTTAAATCTCTTCATCCTGTGGTCCCTGAATGAGCTAATGAAGATTGGGGATGGCGTGACATTTGGAGGGAGACATCTCTGTTACATGTGGAAGCGCCAAGCTTTTTTTTTTTTTCTCTCTCTCTCTTTTAGCAACACATTGTTAAGATTTGAAAGGATGATGGAGTATAGCAGGCTTAGTGGAAATGTCAACGTAAAATCACTGTAGGTGTTGACAGATAGGACAATGTTAATAACAAGCCGATGACACATTTAGATTGAAGTCTTCTGCACTTCAGTCGGTACCTAACACTGCCAGGACTCAGGATTCAGTTGCGCAGGTCAGTGGGCAGAGGGAGACATCAAAACAGCTCAAACTCGGGTTCAATTCAGAATCAGAAAAATCATTAAGAGCAGTCTGGCTGTTAAGTGTCAGTATGTGCATGCATTAAAATTCCTATTTCCCTCATAGCTTGTTTATTGTGTTCATGGCACAACATGACTACATGGTGTTTTTTATTTGACCTGCATGCTCAAAGATCAGCAAAATTTTAACTTCATCTACACAGATAGAAAGTTGTACCATGGTGGAATATTGAAAATGAGCGACTTTTTAAGTGATTATAAAAGCTGTTAAGTTGACTCATGTTGACTAGAATTTAAAAAAAAAGAGTTTCTTCAGCAGAAATAAGCCGCTGCTGGGTCCTGTTGTTCCCGGAACCATCGTGCTCAGAGAGGGACGTGATTCTGTCTGTGATGTTTCTGCGGCAGTATCTGAAGGGAACACTTACAAACCAAAAATGGCAAAAATTGAAACCATTATCCATTTGGAAATGAATTCCATTTGTGGTTGAACTTGAAATAATCTGATCTTAAATTCACATTTCTGTGATTGAAATACAGTGATTTTATGCCACATCTCCAATACAATCGAAAATCCGTGTGTAACACAAGAGAAGTGGCCACTTGCTGTGGCACTAAACAGTTTCCAAGACTAAATGTGTGTATGACTGCATGAACATGACAGGATGGGAGTGTTGGAAACAGCTTGCCTGCTCAGCAGAGCCTCTCTGGGTATATTAAGGCTACAAGAGAAGATTTATGCCACTAAATCCCAAGCAAATTATGTAAAGTGACGCCGATCAACGATGTATGTGTGTTTGTACTGATATCAAAATACAAGTAGCTGCATTCTTGGAGGTCAGTATCCTTCGTTCCATCTATGTATCAGTATACAGATTTTGGAAGAAATCGCTCTGCATCCTGTGCAAGTGAAGTGATTAATATGTGCAGGTTTGAAGTGAGCAGATAAATGTTGCTCTGGTGGAAAAGTTTGTCACTTCTACAGGAAACGTTGGCAGCTGTCCACCCCATGTTTCACTGGTTCTTTGCGAGTCTAAATAAAATATAGCCACCATTAATATCCGACTCTCCAATACAATTCTAAATCCTATTGCCAAAATGTTTACAGCTATATAAACAGTTCATCCCGCATCCGGTCAATGTCAGTGATATAATGCAATAAGCCATTATTTGTGATTTTATCCTATAATTGGTACTGCGCACAATTCGTCCATTGCAAGTTCTATAAACGAGGAAATAAGAGTCCTCTGTCTGTCTTCAATATAAAGTTGGACTTGGGATTGAAGGAACTTGTATTTGTGGCTCACACCTTCACCTTCTGTGTCCACAGATGTAGCGATAAAAAAGAAACACCTAAAGGTCAGAACTACCTCAATGGCACAGGAATAGAAATAACATCCTGCGAAGGAGAGACAATCAGATATGCCATTTGGGAAGGGATTATTAAAGAAAGCCAGAAAAAAGGGAAGGTAGAAGCACAGAGAAAGGGAAGAAGCTGACTGAGACACTGAAAGTGAAAAGAGGACAAGGAAACTGCAGACAGAAAGGATGAGTCAGAGAGATGAAGGGCAGATGCACACAAAGAATGAAAAAGTGAACAGCTTTTATTTCGCATCAGTCACTCTGTCATTTGAACAACAAAGAACACCCTTCACAAAACAGCTGGAATAAGAAAAGAGGAGCCCTCTTGTTTCAGAATAAAGAAATGCGTTTACATGTGAGGGCATTTTATAGCTCTCCTCACAAAAATTGATTGTTTTCCCTTTTTTTGTGGTGCCACTGACATTTTCTTTGGACGAGGCGGGTGACAAAAGGAGAGGCACAAATGGAGAGAAAAAGTCAGAAATAAAAAATGGTCACTCAGACAGACAAACAAAGAGACAAACAAAGAGCCAGACTGGCACCGTCACAGAGGAAGTGACTGACATGCCAGCCCACCAACTAGCCAACAAACAAGCCTTTAATGTCTCCCTCTTTACCTGCAATTGCTGTAATAAAAACAAGGATGAATGTGACACTGTGAGTTTGCGTCACTAAAGTAATCAGATCAAACAAATGTCGCCAGATGTGAAAGGATGTGACTTTAAATCAGAACTATTAGAGCTTGTTGTTTACCTGCTATCTTGGTGCTGATGCGGGTGGTGACGGGCGGGCCGAAGCCCTTGTTCGTGGAGGCTTTGAGGGTGAAGAAGTAGGTGGTCCCGGGGTAGAGACCTACGAACAGGTGATGGGTCTCGTTCCTCAGTTTGAAAACCCTTCCCCTCTGGGTGGTCAGATCAGCGCTGGGGTCCAGTGAGCTCAGAGCCTTGTAGGTGATCTGGAGGCAGACAGGAGACATTCAGTGTTACACATTTTATCTGGCAGCTTACAACAGCTTATTAATGTGTCGCTTTGTTGTTTACACCTAATGTTAGCCTCTAACTGGCTTTATTTATAATCCTAGCCTACATTTGAGGCCCTGGAAACCTCATTTTGTTCAGACTACATTCTTCAATAACAGTGAAATGGTTTTCTTCAATTTGGCTAGAGGTAGAATTAAGCTGAGGTTACGATGACATTCACATATTATCACATTATAAAGTCGCTGTGAAAAGTGTATTTCATAACAAAGAGTTGCGTCTGTACACATCCAGCAGACACAGAATAACTTTAACAATCCTTTGGATGTTTGAGGCAACAACAAAACACTTGACAAAATGAATCCAATACTCATTTCTTTGTCGCTCTATTTCTTTTACCTTCTTTTGAGGGAAAAATTGTCTGTAAGTGAGCAACTGAGAGGAGAGCACCGGGTGCTGCAGGGATGATGTACGGGAAGTTAGTATCACCCTGGTTCCCTCAACAAACAGCCAATGGGATTTTTTATAACTGAACTTGCATTACTTCAGAAAAGAAGCTCGGTGGAAAGTTTAAGATACTTCACTTTTTTGTTCAGCATGATAATCTTCACAAATGTACAACACTTTTATGATGCCGCAATCGCCAGAAGACTTAAGCTAATGTTAGGCTGTAAGCAAACTACAGCGCAGTCGCCACAACTAAGCTTCTTTATACTCTATACAATACAAACTTTAACATAAATTGATCAATCTACCAGATGGAAAGTTAGAGATAATATAGTTTGCACCAAAAATTCCATTTGTAAAGACAGACCAGTGAGTGACGAGCATAAAGTTTTAAAGACTTGTTAATATTCTATGTTGCAGAACATAACACAAAAAAATATCTGAAGCCTGTGTAAACCACGGACCTTATTTCACACATCTAACAGAAAATCTTTTAAAATGTAAAAGACTCATTTAGTACGGATTTAGATTTTAGTTCTGATATTTTAGTTCCGATACTCATATTCTACTATTAAAGAGTAAATTAAGCCTCAGTCTGTGCATTTTGCTTCTTAGACTGTAAAATATCTAAAGCACACCTGTGCCACTTATCATCAAGATTGTTGTTGTTTTCCTTCTCCGTCTGAAACAAACAGTGAGCCCGCAGACCACTTCCACGGTCACATCAGAGCAAATCCAACAAATCGACCATCTCTTATTAAACTGTCTGTTAACCGTCATACAAGTCAATTTTGGAGAGAAGTGATTTCGGCTTTATACGACAGGTCGGTGTGTCTCCACATGATCTCCACTTTGAGGCCGGAACAAATTGAGCAAATTGACCCACGGTCGCTTAACCGGCAAAAGCACTTCAATAGTTTGTCTGTTAAAAGAACTGTCAATGTCTGTTGTCATGTTGCTACTGGCAAGTTTCCACACTGCACAACTGTCAATGATTGCACACGCACGGACACACAAACACAAATAGGAGAACACTGGAGGGCAGCTGTCATTGTGAATGACAGTCAGTACAAAAGAGTATTGACTGGTGGGGAAAAGAACACATTAATAGCAATTCAACCTCAAACACGTTTCAGCACTTAAGCCAGTAGGTGTGTCTGCGTCTGTGTCTGTGTCTACAAGAGCATTTCGGTTTGTCTTTCAGCCCCAGTGTAAGAAAAACATACAAGGTGGGCCATATAGAGCGTGGAGGCAAGGTAAGAACAAGGGAGGGAGGTGGAGCAGAAGAATGAGCAAAAGAGACAGAATCACAGAGCGATAGCATGAACGACCAGAAGGCGTTCAGTGGAGCGGAATCTGCCAACACAAACTGCAGCACTACAGCCCCTGGACTGGTTTGTGTTTCCTGTCATTTGTCTTCCGGGCTTGATTTCTAGACACAACAGCATGTGAGGGCGGCGGTGTTTAGCCGACCGCCAGCCTGGAATGCATATAGTAAAAGTTTCCAACCAGTATGAATGAAGCATCGCAGTAATGGCGACAAGAAAAGAAGAATCTAGTGCTCAAATACGTACTAATTACAACCAAAACTTCAACAGAGGTTCAAGATGGCCACCACATAACCATAAAGTCTCCAGTTTGGATCCAGCTTGGTGCCTATTTCCCATCTGCCCCTAGTTCCTGTCACACTCTGGTAAGTCCTCTAAAAATTCTTTAGGACAGACCGAATGAGACAGAGAATAAAACTAAATTAGAAACCGAGCCCAGTGTCCCAATGACACCAAATATGTACTGATGTGTTACAAACTTCAGGCACTTTCTGTCCTCACTCTGCAAAAAAGCTGCTTTGAAATAAATTCAACAGGAACACAGCGAGGTGAGCTGAGGCAGAGAGTAAACAGAGGGAAACAATGTTTGAGGAAGAAAAGGAAGGAGAAAAAGAAAAGCTGTGGGGCGACAGACAAAGAAATACTGAGACACAGAGCTGTAATGAACGTCCAGGTCTAGAGACACACAACACACACTTGCATGAGAACACAATGACATGAGGGGGATTCCAGAGACTGATTTAATTTGATGTACAGACTAATTATCTGTAGGATCATCGTTCAGTGTCCTCCCATTTGTTATCACTGTTCTCGATTTGCCAGTGCCAATAAAGTCTGAATCGGAAACAGAAATTGAGACAGGGAGAGTTGTTCCATCTCACACTGAGAGTGGTGTGTATTCTCTTTTATTACATGCTTTGGTAAAAATATAGTGCTGCGACAAAAGGCACATTGAAACGGAAAAGAGAGAGAGAGAGAGAGAGAAAGTGAGATGGTGAGAAAGTCGAGCTGAAAGAGAAAATGAAGACTGGGAATATAGGAAAGAGAAGGAGCGAGCAAGCGCCAACTGAGGCTAAACAAGAGGGATACAAGGGAGAGAACAACAAGAGAGCAAAAAGAAAGGGTGATAACAAGTGATGCAGATGGATGTTTGTGCAAAACGGGTACCTCAGAGGCTGGAGGTGATCTGTGTGTGTGTGTGTGTCAGTTAGCGCAGTGAGGCGGTGGGCTGCTCGCGGACCCCTCGTCGCTCCATTAGCGGACTCGAATGAAAAGCACTGACAGCCGGGCGCCTCACTCCGACTAGGCCTGCAGGCTGCAGTGATGAAGTGTGAATGTGTGACTGCGTGATGTGTACGCAAGTGTGAGAGGCAGAGAAAAAAAAAAAAAGTGACGCAGGACATACAAGGTTGAGGGCAGACGAAAAGAAAGATGTGCATAAGGAAAACAATAACATCCAAAGTGAGAAAGAAAGATGGCTCTGTTCACCTGATGTGGGTTTTATGTTTGCTGGAGTGCAGAGGACTCAAATTCCAGTTCTTAGATGAGTGATGTCACTTAAGCTACACCTGGATGAAGATCTGCAGTAGAACTAGACAACGTGCACAAAGATGGGATGAGAATTGCTCACCTGGCAAATGCACCTGGAGTTTCTAGCCTCAAGATTAACTTTCCGGTCATGCAGCACACCAAATATGCACAATGGAGTTTCTCCCACTGGCCCTGCCTGCTCTAGGAAGGTTTTATAAATATAAAACATCCATGGATAAAAAATTCATAACTGTTAAAAGTGCACTTTTTTTTGTATCATCTATGTGTAAAAATGCTTTGTGAACCACATGAGAACTTTCTGCTGTAATACCACGAGTGGCCACTGGGCAAAATCTGGAAGCGAGACTGAGTGTGGTCGTCATATCCCCATCTAAACTGTAGATCGATGATCAGGGCAGTGAAACATGTGGCATGTGACTCATCTTCTCTAAAGGTGATGCTTTTTGGTCAATCATCGAATAAATTAGTATCATTTGTCCCGTTACAAACTGGCTTCGAGGGAAATCTGTCTGAATGAGAGGATTCGTGGCATATTCATCTGCTTCCCAGGTCCTAAAGATTGTGTTAAGGGAACAACATATGTAGCTTTGGACCCAAAAAAAAATAAACATGTGGAAAAATGAACGTGATGTCATGCATATTCAGATATCATTTAGCCTGATGATGAAAGTGTGTTTTGTGGTTTCTGAGGACAGTGATGGTTATACAGGCATAAACAGGGGCAGGAGGTCGGATTGTATGAATGGTCAGATAAGATGAACTGAATAAATGGATGCTGCTGATTTTTTTTTTGAGTGTTTGAATGGCATCCCAATGCACATGTCTGGCCGAAAATGAGTCTGATTCAAGACAGTAAGTGCTCCGGAGTTTAAACGAAGTCGTGAACATTAACACACTCCTCTTCTCGATTATTATACTTTTGCTGTTGCCAGTTGTTTTTCTTCTCTACTTTTCTAGGCAGTCGACTCCCCTGGCACAACACAGACACGCAACTAAACGCCACTCAGATTGAGGAACTTGGGAGAAAACCTTTAGCCAACAGAAGACAGCAGGCTTAAATGCAGAAAGCCCTCGACAGAGCAGCAGCCTCGTCTTGGTCTCCCCGGGCTTGAAGGTTCGCCCGGCTGCCTGAATAAAACATGTTAAATCAATAGCTATTCATACAGACTGGGACTGAGAGGCTAGAACAATAAAATATCATCTATTTCATCTACGCTGCAGTTTTGGTTTGCACATCGATGGCTGTTATTTTATAAGTCATGAATGGCTCTCTATATTTTTATGAGCTTTACGATCTCTCTCTCTCTCCCTCTCCCTGGCTTCGCCCTCGTCTCACCCGCTCGCTCTTTCTACATTACGCGATAGACTCTCTTTCTCTGTTTTATCACTCCTTTCACTGAGGCAAGTATTTTTTTTTCTGTGCACCCTCCTCTATTTCTTCACAGTTTCCCCTCCATCTCCTCCTCTCTCTGAACACCTGCTCTACTCACCCGTTACCTCTCTTTCTTTTCCCGAAGAGGGAGTTTTGGGTCATAAACCTCAGGTGGACTCTCATTTTGCATCACCCCCACCTTCCCACCCTTCTCTCTCTCTCTCTCTCTCTCTCTATAGTTGATGTACTTGGAATCGGTAAAGCCATAAAGCTCAGGTTGTTTTATTGGCCAATGAAAAGGCAGGCATGCGGCGGGGCAGTGCATCTTGGGTAATAGAGTGTGCGTCTGTGGGGGATAACTCACCGGAGGGCACGGTGCATGTGAGTATGTATGTGAGATTGAATTAGCAACTAGGATGGAAAAAGTGCGAGAGGTAAAATTGAGGATACAAGTAGAAAAGGGAGGAGACGACCAAGAGAAAGTAGAGAGAGGGATGGACAGAATAACTGAGGCCAGGATACTACACCTTTGAGCGTAACTGGCAGCTTTATTAATGGTTAATGAATTATTCACAAATCTTTCCTGTAACCTTATGTTTTGTTTAGTTTTGTTTTTCCAGCCCAGCTGCCTGAGTGGAGTTTTTTCAGTGTTTAAGCGAAGCAGTGAGTCAGCCAAGCCACTGACAACAGGTCAAAACAGCTTTTCAACATATGCAAGCATGACACAACTGGATATTTTTTAAGGAGACCTCTAGATAATTCACAGATTTGTTTCTGGTATCAAAGAACTGATATTTTTGAGGAGAGGCCTGTACATCTCCGGCCGTGTTCATGGCGACAAATGCAGGTAGTTTCTGAATCCTAACCAAGTTGTTTTTGTGCCTGAAATTTGAACCTAAAGAAACATAAAGTTGTAACATACGATAGTACAGAGTGAAAATATGCAGTGTTTGCATTAAGGTACTGCACATTGCCAACATATATTTGGCAGATTGGGTTAGATCATATTCTAAAATAACAGATGATTATCGATCCTCAACTCCATTTATAAACAGCTTTAACAACCTGTGTGACAAAAAACCTGAAGCACAATTGCAGAGACCTTCATTTATGAGTTTTAATATTTCTAATTGTTTTCCTATTGAGCCTTTCTGGATAGAAAACGGAAGTAACAACCTTCTTTACTGGCAGAAGATACCTTATTTGAAAACGATTCTTGATATATTTTACTGTGCAGGTGTTCCTGTCTGTTATTGTGTGCACATGTATTTGCACATACTGCTGTGTGTTTGTCCACACGGGAGATTGATGCTGGTGAGTATTAGAAGTCGTACCTTTTACCTTGCAGCCCTCTTCATCAAGCACACCACTGCTGCAGTGTGTGTGTGTGTGTGTGTGTGTGTGTGTGTGTGTGTGTGTGCCCTGCTGGGCCGCAGCTCCAGCCTGGTTTTATGGAAATAAACAATGTTTACGAGGCGCCGTCGTGGGATCGCTGCTTTAGAAATGCTATTTCAATTCAGTTTTGTCATTTTCCATTTTTTATCCTCTGAGCTCCTGTTTGTTTTATTAGAAAATATCCAGTAGCTTCACTCCTTACTATACCTGTGCTGCTGTTCTCTGTCGGCTTGAATTAAGTAGGAGGTATGTGAGGTGTTTGTTCTTTCTGCATTAGTTTGCTACCATCCACTTGAGGGGAGTTTCAATTTGTTTACTCCCTCTCTACTTTAGAAGCATTTAGTAGAAAGTCTAATCGGAAGCAGTTTAAAAGAACAAAGTTGGTTTTGTTTATTGCCCGTTACTTTCTGTTGTCCAGGGACTGTGACTGTAAGACATCATCCATTTCATCTGCACTGCAGTTTTCCATACCTCTAATGTTTCCTAACTGAGATTTTTTATAGGCAGCACGCTCAGTTTTTTGTTGTTTGTGTTTATTGTTCTCCGTCTCGCTGTGGGCTTTTGTTTCTTTTGCACCTTTTATTGTTTTTTTTTTACCGAGGATCCAATGATTGAAGTGGAAATAGGAGATTTTAACTTGCAGGACCTGTCCCATGCATCTTTTAGGCTGGCTTGTTAAAATATGTTCATTAGATGAAAGTGATTTTCTTTAAATGTGTTTTGTCATTCTGAACGCTTCCTCTTGTGCGATGCCAATATACATATATGAGACTTGAAGCGACATTAACAGCAATAAAACCAGTTTGTTACTCCTGCATTTCACCAAAGACAGAAAACAGCTAATATAGCTGCTTCATTTCCTGAACTGAAGCTCTAAAACCGTGTACGACTGCCTGATGATCTGCCAGCAAGGCTGGAGGATTAAAGGCTACGTTCTGGTTCATAAAGGGGTCAACAGGTTCACACTGTACTCAGGGAACAGACCCATCATCTGTTGTTCTTCTTTAAATATGTATAAACTGGTGCAGTGTTTTCCTTCTATCTTTTCTGACCTTATAAAGATGATGTTATGATAATCAGCTGTATGACAAGTCATTGTGCTCAAATGTCTGCTAGTTGCCAATGCAGCAACTGTGCTGATGCCAACATAAGCTGCAGTTTAAGATACTGAATACAACACGTGTCGTTCCCCATCTCCCATCCTGCCTCTGGATGTGTCTAGAGGTTTGCTGAAGCCATGAATAACCAAGAAGAGGAAACGCTGCCATCTCAAATCCACTTTCAAATTGTTTTCTGACACTTCCTGTCCTGCTTATTAGACATTGCTTAGAGAATATCTGATGCCTAAAAAAGGGAAGATATGCAGAATACACTGCTTTTCTGAAATTCCAAAACAAAGTAAAACAACAGTGCCTTTCCCAGGATGCTGACATCTCCTTCCTTCTGTCTTCAACCCTCTCTACTAGCTGTGTCAAGGCCCAATAATCAAAACATATAATCCTTTCAATGTCTTTTCACCTTGACGTGTGAAATCCTGCCTTCAGGAAAAGGGTAGCACCCTAAGAACACCTTCTCAAACTTAAAAAATATGAAAACCAGCATTAAACTTTTCTCTTTGCTTCTGCTCTGCACACTTTGTGTCCTGGCACCTCCTGCCTTGCCCTGTAACGCAGTAAGCACCTATTGTTTTAAGTTACAGCATCTCTGTTTTTAGAAGTTTCCATTTGGGACGGACTGTTCTCCTGCTCCCCGGCTTTAAAATGTCAAGACGTTCTGGGTCACTACAAATAGAAAGGCGAAGACATTCACACAACTGCACAAATGCTTACCAAGACACGTGCAAACACACACAAAGACATGCCGATCCAGAAATGTGTGGCCAAGCAGATGCACACGTGAATACTCATGCATATATACATAAAAACAGAAATGGAAATGAGATCTTTGGATCTTTCTTCAAGCCAGTTTTCTATTGTTCCCAACTAGATAAGCTAACTGGAAATAAATAACAACAGACAATAGTCCGATAATATTTTGTGGCCATGCAGCCTCTATTGTTCTCGTCGACTCTCGATAAGGAACAAAAATGAGCGAGAGAAACAGACAGAGGGATGGAGCTAGCTGAGGAGGAAATAGCATGATAAAATTTCCAGGCCACAGTATTGTTCTCGCTGAGATAAATACACACAGGAGAGAGACGGAAAAGAAAAATACAGAAAGACAGATGAGCAGTAGACCAACAATAATCCAGCTTCATAAATAGCCCGGCTGGTAATCACAAACAAAGACCTCAATCGCTTAATCAGGCTGTTCGCTCAGCAGACAAGAGCGACCAGTTCTGGGAACATTCAAATTCAACGAATGTCAGGACCTTACATTCTGCTACGGCAGCCCGACGCAACCAAAGTTCACACCACAAACACCACCACCCCCATCGCAAAAGTATCAAAGAGTAAAACTAGGTTCACCCCGACACAGACGGAGCATTAAAATCACACAGGAAAATCAGCCGGTGGTGACAGTTTGACGTGAAACGGCCTGAATCCTCATCCAAGTGACGCTTGTTTGACAGCCACACAGCAACTTCCTGCCAGCCGATCTGAGACGAGTGACAGAAAGAGCACTCTCCCCCTAGATGCTAATATAGGCCACACATGCGTCTTCTGCTCTCACTCCTGCTTTAAAAATCATTTGCTGACAAGCTATTCACCGCAGATTGGCAGTGATTTACGAGTGTACTGTGAAATGTGTTTTGTATGTTGTGGATCTGTCACGTTCCACCTAACAGCAGGAAACATGGGACACTATCAATAGATACAATCCCCAGTTTGTGTTCCTCTTTTCCTTCCTCTTTGGATTTTTAAGTCTTGTTGCTCTATCTTTAGATTTTAACTGTGGAAATCTTTAGCTTTGGACTATATTTTTTGTGACAATGACATGACGTGACAATATGTGATGAAAGATGAATAAACTCAACACATCTGCCTGCAACAACTGAATAGGTGAATGCCAGTAAGTATCACCATCCAAAAAATCATGACCACTGCAACAACCCAGCGACTGAGGACCATCATTATAAGGTCCAAGTTTGTGAATTTAAGCAGCAAAACCACTTGGTTTTGTTTAGGATAAGATCCTGGTTTGGTGTGCATAGCTCGAGGCCTTGCAAGATGGATTCTCGGCTCATGTGACCTTGTGTGATTCCAGCTGCCTGGAAATGAAAAGCTATTCCTAGACTGTAACCTTACAACAGGTCAAAAGTCAGCACAGAGTTCCTGCAACAGTGGTGATGGAAATATAATTGGATAGGAGCTCTAATTTGATAGTTAATTTAACATTAAACACTTCCCTCTCGCCAAAGGGATGAGTAAAGTGGAAACCTAATAGAAAATATATTAAAAACTGGGTCATCAGAAGCAAACCCTGCCTTACAACTGGGACAATAAAGCAGAGAAACAAACAAATAAACACAGCAGAAGCAGGCCCGGCCGCAGCACCGAGGTAATAAGGGAGAAATGAAAATATTAGAAATTGAAGATCTGACAGTACGGATGTCGGGGGAGGCGTAACCGCCTGCTGGAAAGATGGTTTGTAGTTTTTGGCCTGCGGGGCTCTCAGGGGACAGGTGATTGGCTAGAGAGATCAGAGCAGGGCCCTGATTGGCTGCAGGGCAGGAAGTTATAGCACTTGAGAGATTAGACCCCTGTGCTAAATCCTGAGAGTGTGTGTGTGTGTTTGTGTGGAAGAGAAACGGTGGGCAGGGGTGGGGGTCTTGATGGATAATCCTCTCTGACTATTACCCCCTCGTGTGTGTGTGTGTGTGTGTGTGTGTGTGTGTGTGTGTGTGTGTGTGTGTTTCTAGGTGTATAATCCTCTTCTCTGTGACTGGCAGACAGACTTGCTTGAGACATGAACTCATTGCTGCCTATTCACTTGTTTGGATTTGTGTATGATTTGAATATATTTTGTGATCGCGTTTCGGTTACATATTTAGAAGAAACAACACTAACACTTTATTATAACCATCATTAATGAACAGGAAAAGCTAAGTGAACTGTTGTTTTCCATCTTGACAAATAATTACAGTTAGTTATAATAACAGACTTACTGTATAGTGGCACAACCGAAATGTTGATATGTTTAGATCAGAATCCTCTAATGGAAGAATCAAATCTAACGACCTGAAACTCTACACTTCAACAATAAATATTCAAGATACACAAAGGAAAGGCAGCATTACCACACACAGACACACAGACACACACAGGTGTAAGTGATACTAGGCCGTTCCCCCGCAGGCCAGACAGGCAGTGTGACGGAGTAAACGGGGTCAGCAGCTAAAGGACTTAAAAGCAAAGCTAAATATAGTCCATTATTGACAGACATGAAAAACAATACAGAGGAAGAGAGGAATGAGATGTTGAAGAAACACAAGGCTGAAGAAGATCGAAGCTACAGAAGATATTACTTTTCCCTCTTATTCTGTCTTTATTTCAGTCTGGAAGTTTTAAAAGTGGCCAATCATTTCTAATCCATACAGTTAAACAAAGACCTGATTAGTATTTTGTTATTTATCTGATCCTTTGCTTCTTTATTTATTCCTTTCTTTATCTCCTTCAGATCTTGTTGAAACAGAAGGCAGCAGGGAAGCCTCTCTGCGAGTGTGTGTGGTTGAAGAGCAGATGAAAAGACTCATACGGTCAACACACACACACACACACACACACACACACACATACACACACACACTACTGCAGGGCACTGCGGAGATCTCGTCTTGCCGGTCTTCATCAGCAGTCTGAGTGTGTGTTAGCGTGCGTGTCTCAGACTCAAAGTGAACTTCCAGTAAGAGACGGTGCTAAGCTTTGATTCTGGCACGAGTCACAAGCCGAGGTCAAATCCACAAACGAGCTACTCGTCGGTAAACAGTTGTGACAGCCGAGCACTCGTCTTTGTTAACGGCTCATTCTGTGCTCCGCATGTAAACAAAGGGGGTTGACTAAGGCAACATGCATGTAATCTCCAAAACCCAACCACCTCAACCACTTAACTAGTTTTATTCATGTTTTGTCCTGTAAAAGGCTCATTAATTAGTGAAATTAATGACTCTCAGTTAACAAACTACCAAAAATTCTTCAGATCTGTTCTTCTGTTTTCAATAAATCAGAGGAAAAAAAATCATAAATAGGCCATTTATGGCTGTGTTATTGCAATATCAGTGAGTATCTGGAGTTCTTTCAGCTATAATACTGTTTTCTTACAGATTATTTTATATGCTAACATCTAAAATTCTGAGTATTTTGAGGTTGACCCTGGTCCCTCTGAAAACACTGAGTTATACTTTCAAATGTTCCGAGTGTGCATAGAAATGTGATGACCTCTGTCCTGCCGTCTTCAAGCAGTCGCATGCCCTGCTGGATTTTCTGAGGCGTCTTTAACTTCTTGTTTTTCACCGAGGCGAGCCGCGGTGCTGCCATCGCTCAGTAAACAGTAAACAGAATCGATAGCAGGATCACCTCAGGCGACTGCTGCTCTCCTAATGAGAATCAATCATTCCTTTGTTCAGAAACCAGTGATAAGGGAAGAGAATGTAACAACTATATGTCTGCAGTTTCTACAGCAACCAACAGCTTGGAACAGAGTAACTCACTGAAATAAATGCCAGACTGGTTGCCAGTATTGATTTTTGTGATTGATTAAAGGCCCTACTTGAGAGGAGAGGAATTGGAGAGTCAAGTTATTCACACACAACACCAGACCAGAATAACTACATACTGTACTAGTAGCCTATTGCTTTAGCGTGTTGGATTAAAGAGCTCAAAGGTTTGTCAGTAAAACATTCCTATATGTTTATCCCCAGTCTCGAGGCTTGTCCTCACAGTTTGTTTATCAGTGCCTTGTTATCACGAAATAAAACTTGTTTGTTAAGGTCAGAGGAAGATCAGCTTTATGTTGAATTTGCCTTACTTGACATTGCACGCCTTACAATGTGACTTGTGCACAAAAATAGATTACAAACGTTACAAACGATCTGACCATCACCGCCTTCCCTTGATGTTGGTATTGATTATAGTAATACGATCAGTAGAGGGCGCCGCCACAGTGCTCAGAGGTCTCGCATGGACCTCCGCATTTCTTTTGCCACCGTCCAACTCACATTTGGTTCCCGTCCATTCTCCTCTCAGCTAATCTGCAGCAACTGTCTCTGCGCCCAGGCTTTACTATAACCAACTCACATAAACTCTACCGCCATTTTTAAGACTTCTTCCTCCTGTCCTGTGGTCGTGGTCTTGCGTGAACTCTTGGCTACACTGCTACACTTTGTAAATCTGGAAACTTCAGACTAGGATCAGGAAACACAGCATCACCAGATTAGAATATTAAAATACATGGTTTTACTGTGTTCTTCCTAAATTGGCATGGCAAATACAATAGGCACTTAATCTGAGGGTCATTCTTTGATGTCGATTTAGTAGACCTTTCCGTCAGCCATCGCATAACTGCTGATAAATTAGTCCATCTAATCCAATCCTCTGTTTTGGGTGGTCACTGCCACTCAGGCTGAGAATGTGTCGTGTTGTGAACCTGTAATCCAAAATAATGAACCTGACTGGTGAATCTGAGATGACCCAGACATCATGGCAATTTGACAAATGAGTTACTTTTCTAGCTGCGGAGTAGATTAGCTCAAATTTGTTGCAGGATTTTCACCCTGATCTTCTTAAAGCGGCATGTTGCAGTTTAATTGGCAACCAAGCTGGTCAGTAAACTATTAGCTGGGATTAAGCCGGAGGAATTTGCAATATTAGCTTTAAAGACGTTTGATGTTTTAAACTGAAAGCGTTGTCAGCAGTTTCTTTGCCTTTTTAAAAAAAGGTTTTTTTGCATCATTTTTTAATTCTGTCTGGTGAATTATCCACCATGTGCGTGTGCATAAAATAAACCTAACTGGATGTTTAACTGACAACTTCTACTGTAATTGGTTTAAACGACTATGTTCTCTCTCTTGTAAGATTCCCTGCAACTTCATCTGCCCTCTATGGCCCCTCAGATAACACACACATATTGGCAGCTACTGAACAGATAGCAGACACCCACTCAAACACACATTCGTGCACGCACAGATCATGACCTTGTCAATCCCTTCTTTGATTGCCTCATCAGACTATCCATGCGTTACGGGTCCTCTCTGTTTGCTAGCTGGCCTCCCTGCTGGGCTCTGTGGAGTTATTCCTGAGCCCCTGCTAGCTCAACAGATGCTGGTGCTACCATTGATTAGAAAAAAAGCAGCGAAGCAAATCTTGAGATCGCAGCTTTGCTGATTTGGTTTGACCAACCTACAAGTTGGCGATTTTCCTGTTAGAGCACAATCTTGAGAGCACCACACTGCTTTCTGTGACAGGTTCTAATTATTTTGTTTTCAAATCATTTTTAATACGAGCTTTGGGGCCACATGCACTCTCTACAAACATTCCAGCGCTCTTGTACATCAAATGATTCACAACATCGTACTTACACTGTACTTAATTAGATCAGACGTCCACTGCCCGGCACTTGTACCTGACATCACGGAGGATTCCTGTCCTCCATTTGTCGGAGCAGAATTTTTTCTTAGTCTACTTTTGACACCCGCTGTCAGTTTAACCTTCAGTCCAAGCTCAGGTGTTGATCAGCAGAGTGCCCTTCCCATCCTCGACGTCAAAATGTGAGGCAAATTCTCTGTGTTGAAGTTTGAGAGTTGGCAGTTCCCTGAAGAACGACCTACTCAGTGTGATGAATCAGATCTCTTCCACTCATGCAGGATGGACAGAACACTATTCTTGGGTCTTCTCTCCGTGCCACATGCATTAAAAAAAAGATCTGAATCCCTCAGAGTATGAGAGTCTTAACCTTTAAAAAGGAGAATTTCCATTACAGGAGCAGCTGTCATTTCAGCCCGCTCACAGTTTATAACTTACATGACCAGCCAACTTTGCTCAACAGCGACTGGTGATTTCACAACATCCATGTTTGACAATCTGAGTCACAGGTCACTGATCAACTTTTCCCTGAAACGTTAAACGCTAAATAAGCTTCATTTGGTTTCAAATCTGATCCGAGCTGGCCTTAAAGTTTAGGTCCAAAATGAGAAATCACAACAGATTGCAGTGCTTTATGAATCCGAATCATACTGAGTGGATTGTCTATATCTTAGAGATAATAACTGTGATTTTGTGATTGCAGTGGGTTTGTTCTGGTTTTTCTGGTCACATGAACAGAAATAATGGAACTGCTAAAGAGGTGGATCAAACAGAACAAACATGGCCTTTCAGAACCGCTATTCTTTCCCCGACATCCACGAAAAGTACAGTAATTATTTTCTTCGTCAAGATTTTTTGCTCTTCAAATGATCATGTTTCCCTCTCATCTCACTCTCCTCGCCCCCCCCAACACTTCCTCCCTCTATCACATTTTCCCCAGACATCATCTACCCCCACTCAGATGAATAGGACAACAGGGAGCGAGCAATAGGGCCTTGATCCCTTTAGATCTCACCCAGATGTTTCCTTTAATCCTGTAATTAGCTGCAATTATAGTAATGGATGCAGGAGATGAAGTGATCATATTTGCACACGGAATTAATTCATGTAATCGCGCCCATATGATGAATCCTGGCTCTTTCGGACACTTGTTCCACTTGTTCACACGGTCTGTTTTATCTCCTCCCGCAGTTCTTGCTTTCATTCTTCTTATTCTCCTCATCTCTTCGCACAATTCTCCACCTCCACCCATCTATCCCACCCTCCCACCTTGCTCTCCCCTCCCTCTCATTGTCCTAGATTAGTAATTCATCTGGTTTCTAGCCTGAAAAGCGAGGGAAAAAGATAGGAGGAAAAAAAAAAGATAACACAAGAGACAACAGAGCAGGATGGGACACAACAAGGGCCCCTTTAGATGTTGCAGATGATGCCTTTAATCCTGTCAATAGCTGCAATTATAGTAATTATCTCTAATAGCAGTGCATTGTGCTGAGGCTCTGATATGTTTAACAGATGATGCTGAGTCGTGCCGCCTCCGCCAGGCAGAGAGGGCAGGGAGCTTAGATTCACAATAATGAAACCGACACAAAACAAGGTGGAATTGATGATGGTCCCAAGAGGTTTATAGACTGCGGAGAGTGTTTTTCAAGTACTGGGTGGAGGTCTAATGGAGGTCTTAGAGAGGGAACCTGAGTGGTCTTTGCATTGCACGGTAAGAGCGGAAGGAACTGAAGACTGATGCGAGGAGGTATGAAGAGCTCAAGAGAAAATGGAACCAAGTTAAATCAGCGGTGGATGCTGTGAAAACTAGTTACATTGAATATGCTTGTGTTACAAGACCATGATGAAATCTGTATCTGATATTTTACAAAGAAGAGCATTTGACAATATTGACGATGGTGTAAATAACTATAATAGAACTGTTACAAACATGGTGTATACATTTATCAACACCATGTTCTTAAAATGATTCGATATTTACAGAGCATATTGAAAGTACTGAAGCCAGTTCAGCGGCTTTTTATGTTCTGTTTCTGTGTGCAGGTTGTTCACTAAAGGAAAAAAAAAATCTTTAAAAAATGTGTGTGCCTTCTTCTTGTGTTGTGGTATCCAAAGAGGTGTCAGTATTGTTATTTTTTTATACTCGAATCAACCTTCAAAATTCTGGTATTAGGACAACCTTAATAACAGCTGCCAAAAAAACTCAACAGAAGAAGAAGATGAGGGCCAGGCCGGGCGTACCTGTACATGTGAAGACATCTCTAATTATCTGCATGAACATGGCAGTGTTCTTGCAATGTAATTTAGATTCAAAAAGTTTGCGAGACACGTAATGTAATTACTAGGAAAAGGAACATTAAAAAGATGTCATCGTCATTCGTAGAGTCTTTTGATTTGTTCGATCGCTCCGTGTCAAAGCATCTTGTGCTGGATGGAAATAACCCTCTACTGCTTGGCCATGTGATATTACCACTTTCATACACAAAATAAAATGTTACGAGGAATTGGCCCCATGCAGGAAATGTTTCTGACCATCACAGATAAAAAATGCATGGGTGAAAGGGGCTTTGTATGCAGAGAGAGAAGCATGTCACAGCATGGAGAAGCTCTATGAACTGAGGTTAAGTTTCACAATTGGAGGAAAGACTTTCAAACTTGGAGAGTCCTTTTCATTTCTGCCCATTGCACATGGGCAAAGTAAATAGAGTATATAGAGACATAACGAAGAAAAAAGTCTACTTACCTACTTCCTGATTCCCACATTCTCCCTCTCAAAGACACAAACTGAAGAACACACTTTGTCGCTGACTCCTTTCACATACTTTCCAACACGTGCAAACTCACTTTCTCACACACTTTCCCGAAAACTCATCAACTTATTCTAGAACGCGCATTCCTTTCCTTGGTGCTTTACTCTCTTCTCTCTCTCTCACACACACACACACACACTAATAGCCCTGCCAGGTCTTGGTGTGAGGTAGCTCCTTGATGCAGTGATATAAGAGGCAGACAGGAGACAGAGAACAGGTCAATAATTCATTAGATAGAGGGCTCAAGTCAACTTCAACCCGAATAAACCATCTATGATCGCACACACACACACACACACACACACACACACACACACACACACACACACACACACACACACACACACACACACACACACACACACACACACACACACACACACACACGAACAAAAGTGTACGCCCACGTCTCTCACTCTGTCTCTCTATCTCACTCACTCCCAAACATTGTCTCAAGGGCTGTCAGGGGAGAAGTCTCTCCTCCACTTTCTCATTTCCAAGCCCCTATTTTGCTCTTTCTCCTTCCACAAGAACTGAGGCTCACTTTTGACTTGCTGCTCGTATATAAATCTACGTGAGTGTTCACACCTATTCCTGGATACAACTCGTATTTTGTAACAATATGACTTGACAGTGATGTATTAAATTACAAATGACAAGCGGCTCCACTTCGTCTCTACTTCAAGCTCAACATACACATTATACTGTCATCTTGCCATGGCAACGCTGAAGGAACCTGATTTCATATACAGATATATTGGCAATGCTATATATACATGGCTGTCGAATGTCTTTCAAACAGTGTGGGTAAGTCCATTCTCCAGGAAGAACCTGACAGACCGTTTGTCTTCTCTCCTCCCACTTCTCTCACAAGAGATTTTTTCCATTCTCTTTCCAACTCTCAATCGTCTTTAAGTATGATTCTTGAAAAAGTTGTAAAATATGCACTTATCAATTCAGTCCTCTTATAAAAGTACAATCACAGTGTTGGCTGACAGAGGTCTAAGTGGCTTGTGGCTGCAGACAGAAGGACGGACAGATTGTTGAATTTCTGCTACTGTTGTGATAAAGCAGAACGCTGCTGGAAGGCCAGCTGAGGTGAAATGAGAGATCTGGGACGAGAGCTCAACATAATGCCGGGGATCAAACCTGCAACCCTCTGCTTCACACACTGTCACAGCCCAGGAGGTTTAGTTCAAATTGATGTCCATGTGAAACATAGGCCCTCTGTGTTTTCTGTGTTTGGTCAAAGGTCATAAAGACACAAGGGCTGATACTGAATTGTTACTGAATGTTGTTCAATTGATAAAAAAAAAAGTTTTTACTCATTCATTTGTCAATATTATGCAAACCAACCACAAGCTACAGCTTCAAAAGTTGGCAACATATTTTATTTGGCACATAGAGTAATAACTTGATATTATGAGCTCACAGATGTGGGGAGGAAATCTTGACATCATCAATCACTGTCTGATGTTTTAATGTCTAAACAAACTAAATAAACAAACTCTTTGTTTTCATGACTGAATAAACTGAATAAACCGTACTTTCTTCTGACAGCAGCTTGTGTTATTTAGAAAAAAAATGAACTTCTCAGTTTGAATTATCCCATCATTCATTTGGTAAATACAAAACTCTGACTTTGAATTTATTCTCCAAAACTACACAGTGCCCCTTTAAAATCTTGTCTTTAATGGCGGTGTCTTGTGTGGGATTGCAGCAGATCACACAGGTATACCTGCTGCCCAGTACCGAACAAGAACCTTCACCATGACCAGATACAGCTGCCACTGAGTCTGAGCGCTGTTGGAAGTTGCTGACTGACCTCGTAAAGTGTGATGACCCCGTTGGTCTCGTTGGGAGCTTTCCACTGCATGAAGATCTTCTCTTCATACGGTGTATTCTGCAGAGACTCCATCGGCACGGAGCCAGGCACTGCCAAGACAAAGAGTAGAAAAAAACATCAGAATGCCTTTTGACATTGACAAGTGCTTTTATATTAACTGTACAGTAGGTTTTGAATACAACAAAAGCTGGTAATTTAGAATAAATAACAGTTTACTGTCTTATAACGCACTTTGTTAGGTAAAGCAGATTTTCAGCCAAAATTAACTTTGTTTTGTTGTGTTCAACAGTTTAGAGGTGTGAGTGAAAGCTGCAAAACCTGTAACCAGCAGAATCTAAGAATAAATGTGTCAATGACTTCATTATTTAACTGACCTCAGTTAAACATCTGACAGCAATAAAGTGAAAAATGTGACTAAATCCAACGATTTTTCCAACAGAAAAATCCCAAGCTTCAGTTTCTCTCTTGCAGCCATTAACGACATAATGAAATACAGCAAAGTACATCAATAAAGACACTGCTGACATATTGGAACACATACTTCATCCCACACTCCTAAAAACGCCATAAAAATATTTCTTCTGATACAAATAAAGCAGCTTGCACGTAAAACTGAGCGCAGATGGAAGCAAAATATTGAAAAGGAGAGTGCCAAGAAAGTAAAAGAGAGGTAGGAGCAGAATGGAGGGAGATTATGCATATTAAATTTCATTTCAGCTTCTCGTCATTAAATTCTATTATTTAGGGTAGCAAAAAGTTTCAAATATCTCTGAACCAATTCAACAGATATATTAAGTTACCTGAAATCTAATTCTGGCCTTTTTCCCTGTGAGGCAGAATGAAACCCGCTGCTTGATCCACGAAACTGACATTTATACAAATTAAGCATGACATGGCATCCATTATATTTCTTATATTCTTAAAAGCCTGAAGTCTCAGATAGATAGATAGATAGGTAGATAGATAGATAGATAGATAGATAGATAGATAGATAGATAGATAGATAGATAGATAGATAGATAGATAGATAGATAGATAGATAGATAGATTTTTAAAACAGGCAAAGAAATGCAGCTCAGACATGAATATTTCTTATTTTACATTTTTTGAGCTGTCTCTGTGTTCATAAATGGTTCAATTACACGGAAACATTGCATATCATTTCTTTGGAATTAATTTAATTTGGTGAATGCAGAGAGAAAAGCCGGCGGGTTCATCAGCTTTTTGATGCCTCAGGACACACGTCAGAGTTTGACTATGAGTTTTGACTTTCAGGTGATTCTGTAATATTGTGCAGCTCAGGTGTAATTTGTGACAATAAGCCAGTCTCATCCTTAGCTTAACCAGAGACGGACTGTAATGATGCCATGTGGAGATAAATCTTGAAGCAGCCTTGCACACGCTGAATAATGGAACAACTGCTGAGACAAAATGACAGCAGCCGCGGTCATTTTCTTGGGCTGTGGGCACATTTTCTGACAAACTGCTGGGAGCCCCACATTTCAAATCAAACTCATCTGGATGGAATACTTCAAACTTAAAGTCTATTAGCTGACAAAGTCAATTACTAATTCAATGTCAATGGACCAACTGTCTCCTGTCAGGGGAAAACTTTCACCTGATGTCTCCGTGATATCTAGTTTAGGGAGGCTCAGTGCAGTTTCCAAGTATTTGCACGGAGACACGTTTTGTCTGGTGTTCTGGGTCTTTAATCACAATAAACTGCACTTGAAATGAAACAGTGACTTTTGAGTTGTCCATGAGGACTTTACATTATGCTAAGTCATGCTTCTTGCGTCCTCTCTCCTCCCGTGACCCAGAAATCTTTCCCCCTCTTTTGACAATCCCTGTTGCCTTTGTCCTTAACTGCCACCCCAAATCTGTTTTGGCCATTCCTGGATGGTATATAAATTGATTTTAGGAAGTCTGCAGGCAATGAAAAAGAACTAAACCACATTTGAACATGGATTTCTGCAGATGCATTTCAGCCTGGACACTCTGGCCCCTCATCAGATTTCATCTTCTTTTATGTCTTTTCAAAGCGCCACACTCAATGACAACATCAAGTCAAGAGACGCTGAAGTGCATCAGAGCGCTGATATAAGTTGTTTTTTAAGAACTTGACATGTGATTTTTTTTTTTTTTTTTTTTGGAAGGGGAGACAATGGATCTCCATTTCTCATGCTTCCACGTTGGAAAGCCACATCACCAGCATGTGTACAGTAGTTACTGACACCTGTGTCATTAATACAGCAACCCATGCAGAGTTGCCAGGATAGGGACACAAAAGTCAAACCTCATCACCTGCAAATAATTGTAGGGACAGATCTGCTTAAAGAAACCGATCATTATGTTGTCTGCAGTGATGAGATGCAGATCATAACCTTAAATGCACCTCAAGGAAGAAGTAGAGCAGGGTGAGAGAAGGCTGCTGGAGGAAACGCAAGCGTCCCCTTGCTTCAGATGCAAAGACGAGACGCAAGTGAGGGAAGCTAGGAGACAGGTTAGCATGGATGGGTTTGCTTGTTAATATTTAGTGTTCAACAGCCAAAAAAAAACAACTCTTCACTGGCAGGGAAAGTAAATCCTGTCATTCACACAGCAAGGGTCAGACAGGTTTACAAACGCAGACTCTTGAGTTATTATAGTCAAATCTACCTGGTAACAAGAGAGTGCATGTGTTTTTCCTGTGTGTGCTTTCAGGAAGAGACGGGCTTTCACACATCTTTATGAAGGCATACAGACAGAAGAGGTGTCAGACACCTTGTCAGGGAGTGAAGCTGTCAAACACACCAAAAACAGTCGCACACAGACACCTACGCAGACACATGCACACCGAGCACTACACTCTGGGACACAATAGCGCTCGTGCACATACTGAGACGCAAGTGCACACTCACTCACACACTGATGGGGTGTGAATTGTTCTAAATGTTAAGGAGAAGAAAAACAGACAGCGCCAGGAGGGACCACAATGTGTTAAAATGTGTGCGAGCCTGCTTTGTGTGTGTGTGTGTCTGCGTTTCCTGCTTCTCCTTCACGCCTCTTATTATTGTTCCTCACTTTTCCTCTTTTCGTCATGATTATTCGACCCTCACAGAAAATATTTTCTACCTCGCTTTGATCTCTAACCTTTAATATATTTTTCCATTGACTGCGCATAATGTGGGTGATGGAGGGAGTTAAGCTTATTCTGCTTTTGCACTCACTGCAAGTCACCGAGGATGAGTGCCAAACGAAATGCCCGCAATGTAACACTGAGACGGGTCTGACACTGGCAGGAAGCTTTTATTGCTCATTGTCTGATGTGCATCAGCTGAAAAAAGCTTTTCAAAAACACGCTGAATATTCAGCCATTACAGACACAAACTGAATCCAACAAACAAAAAAAAAAAGGATGTGCCACAGCAAACACTTAACGTGAAAGTGATATGACACATTTTGTAGAAATGTCAATATGTTACAAACCTTATGTATTAACTGGCATGTGCACATATCAGCTTAGATTGGTTTAACACAATTTGATTGTGTTGTGCTTACAGGTGGCATAGAAAGGCCAAAATGTATAAATAACTCAGTAGATAATCCAGTCACTACAGCATTGCAATTTTGCAATGAGAAGTGCTGCATTGTGTTGACTATTTTGTATTAAAATTCAAACTGAGATTATGTGCTGTTTGAGTGAGTTTGGGTCATATTTGTTGTATTATGTTTTCAAACAACAGTAGTGACTCATTAGCAGCCTGGCAGCCGCGTGATATGATGACAGTTTACTTGTCAGATATTCTTGTCAGAGTCAATTTAATTCATGTGTTGTTATCTAAACGTCTAATACGCTGAATTAAAGACATGGAGGACACAATTAAAAAAAAAAAAAAAAGCACCAAAGAGTCAGGGGTCAAAACGCCCACATGAACCATTGTGAGTCACAAATATGGAGATGGACACACACACTCACACAAACACTAACACACACACACACAGTAGCAGACAGTCAAAGAAGAAGAAGAAGAAGAATATTTTGATTAGTAATTTTAAGGTGTTGATTAAGGCCCTAGCCTGTGGAGCATATCAAATTACCCGAACAAAGAAATGCAATTAGGTGCTGCCATTTTTATTCAACACCTTATCACTCACTTTCGTGTGCGTGTGTGCTTGTGTGTGGGCGTTCTCTCATCTTTTATGATGCACAATGTCTACCTGGATATCTGTGTGGTACCTTTGTGTGTGTGTGTGTGTGTGTAAACGCATGTGCAAGCTCTCTATGACTCACCAAGTGCACCCTGAGATTTGCGTGCTGCTTTCCATCCTGTGTGAGACAGTGTGCATCCTGATTCACAAAACCTACCTGTGTGTCAGCTCTGTGTGCCCATGTGTGTGTGCGTGTGTGTGTGTGTGTGTGTGTGTGTGTGTGTGTGTGCACCTTGGGGGCTGAGACAGACGAAAACAAGCTTCATTGAAAAGATAACGGCAGCTGTAACACATTAATCATAACTTGATTACCTTCCACCATGCTGCACAATGAATGGCCTGTTTTATTAAGCCAGCTCTCTCTCTCTCTCTCTCCTTCCTGCATGTGTCTATGTCTCTCTCACTCCTTTTGTCTATTCCTATTTTTCTATCTCTTAACCTTGCAATCCTTAGTTAAATTCAAATTGTCTTTACTGGCATGAAATGAAATGAATCTCAGCGTTTCCTTTCTGGCTTTCATTTCTTTGGCCCTCTCTATCGGCCCAAATCCACGTTCTAGTCATAATGAGAAACAGACCTTGTTGTTTATATGGAAATTCTAATTTCTATTCTTTGTTAGTGTTCAGACCTTGTGGCAACCACAAACCAGCAAATTAAAAAGTGTGCATATTAGTGATATTGGGTATTATTTGCACTGCATGTAATTAAGATGTAGGTGAATGATTTTCAGCAGCTTGGCTTGTTTTTAGCAAAACATAGAAGTTTATATTCAGTTTCTGCAAGACAGGCGTGTTTCTGTGTGAAGAAACCTATTGATGTGGAAACTAACTGCATCATACAAAGTTGCAGTACTCCTTTAATCATGTACTTTTGTGCTGTTTGTAACAGCCACACGACCATTTTTGGTTAATATCCTCAGAAAATATGACATGACACTTCGGTCTCAGAAATAGTGAGCTGTCAAACTGACGTGTGAAATCAAATATGGCATTTTTAAATCTCTTTTTTACAAGAAAATCTAAAAAAATAATATTCAAAATCCAATAAATTCAAGATCCGAGATCCCAAACTGATTTTAAAGGACATTCTTTACACCCTTTTAATGGCAGAATGTTCACTGTAGCTGCTGAGCTAAAAATGTTAGCCTTAGCTCCGTTGGTGTTAATGACGTCTTTTCAATTTAATTTGGGATATTGGAGCATCCAGAGACGTGGATTTTGCCAAAGGAGCTGCCTGGACACTACAGCAATGTCAGTTATTAAGAAGACGTTCTGTGGATTACAAAACTTAACGTGAAGAGTAGATCATGTATTTTCATTTTGGGGGAAATGGATTCTTGAAATTAGAAATAATAACTTTTTCTGACACTACTAACTACAGAGGATTTCAACAGATGGGTTAAAAGGGAAATACAACATCATCTGCATAAATGGTGACTTAAAGATAATTGAATTCATACTCAAACAGAAAGCTCCATCATTCACTTGAATTTCATGCATCAGTCACTGTAAGAATGACATATTTTTCTTTTTCAGATGATGGATATCTCGTTTTTAGATGAAATACCTCATTTAGTCTGATGTTCACACGTGAAAACACACTATAATCCAAACTATATCGACATTCATACAAATCCATTTTTCATGTTTTTCAAGATTTATTCACTGTAGAGGTTTATACCCCCCGGGAACAAATAAATACATCTTGGTGAAAAGCAAGCAGGAGGGAATTACCAGCAGTGCTGCTGGACTGGATTAAGATTAAATTAAACATTGTGATATAAGGATTATGGGACATACTGTATATGTACTAGCTGTTGTGATTTGAGACCAAGCTGTAGCTATTTTCCTTGTTTTTAAAGGGTAAGCAGGAGTGTTTGCGCTTCAAATTTAAGCAGGTGTTCTGTATGAAAGAAGCATGTGGTGTATGTGTGAGTTTATGTGAGTGAAGCACATTGTTTATAACATAGAAAAACAACATATTGTTGTCTCACAGTGTCATCTCCATGAACATGTCAGCATTACTATAAACAGCAGGTGACAAAAGAAATGATGTTGCTATGAAACAGGGATTCTAAAGATCAAATACACACACAATCTTTGCAATATCAGGATGAAGAAGGATCATGTTCAGAATTTTCCCTCCCTAAATCAGATTCAGTTTTCCAACATGCATTAAAGAAAGGACCATCAGGTCTCAGTTAAATACACTGAATCTTTTTCTTTAATTCTTCAGTCACTCAGAAACACTGCTCGGGCCTATTGTGGATAGAGAGCTTAAATGGTTCCTTGATCAACCCAATAAATGGTTAAAATTATTGAAAGCACATAAATGATAATTGTTTTCATAACTAAATGCACTTTGATGAATTGCCTTTCTGAAAAGATGACAACAAAACAATAACAGAAGCTGCTGTCTGATTGTTGTTTTTATTGTCTCGTGATCTTAGAGGGAAAAAAAAAAAAAAAAAGCTTGGTGCTCCGTTGATGAAAGGATTATTAAATCTCAATGACTGTGATTGTCCTCTAAGTGAAGATCGTTTTTCTCTTTAATAGGAAGGGGGGTATTTATAAGGTTATAAACATGTCACAAACATCGGGATTTGAGATCAGATCTTTAATAGGCAGGATCTGCTTTGACATTGAAAAGTGCTTAATCACAGGCAGGATATCTAGCCTGATACAAACCACGTCAACTGAGCTATTATGATCGTATGAGGTAGCAAAAACATAATGCTATTTAAGGACAATGTTCCCTTCCTTTATACTGGACGAAGAGTCAAGGAGATTGATTCATGGCATGACTAATACTCTTAAAAGTACATATGACCCATCAAGCAACCAGCGGTGGTCAAGTGTGGAGTATATAGTCTTGTTTTCAGATACAGGACTGCAGTTGATTTGGTCATGTAGACCTCGAACACTAGCAAATCTGCCAACAAGCAAAGTTAGCAAAGCAGTCACTCTTAGTTTAAACATGGAACTTAAAGACAGATAGTTGCCTCAAATGCAACAAAGCCTTTAATAGATGACTGTGTTGAATAACATGCTGAGACACAAACTCAATCAGATGCGTCTCACTCAAAGCGAGGTATGTGCTAAATGTAGAACGCAAGCAGTGTGTGTGCCAGCAGTAAGATTAAAAAGCAACACACTAACAATAGCTACAGTCATGTATAAACAGAATACAGTCAGCAGCCGTTGGCTGTTTCTGTGGTGATATACTGCACCTGTTTGCTGGGAGCATGAATCAAACAAGTGTTACATATTGCACCTATAAACACAGTTTGCTGATGTGAACTTGTTTTGCAAGATAATCCTTAGAAGGAAAGGTTGGTGAGACGGCTAAACTGACTTATTCTACCATGTATTTCATGTATAAGAAGCCTGGAGGTGAAGCAGCTGTATTGAGCCGACCTGACAGCCACCTGACAGTGGGTGTATTCGTCTTCAGGTTAATAGGCTAGTACGTACAATGAGTGGACATGACATTTGTCTCTGAGGCAAGTCTCTCTGTGTGTTTGTGTTTGTATGACTTTTTTTTTTAATTTCAAATTGTCCTCTGACATTATGAACGGATGGACAACAGGAGGAAGATATTGGAAAGAAAGTCAAACACGAAAGACACACAAACACACGACAAGACCCTGAATGTATTTCTGGGGACTACTCTCAAGACAAAACTGAAAAACACCTACCTCCAAAGTAAAGTCGCTGAATGTACCAGACAAGTAATTTTAACTTGTGCATGTTCTCCGCACGGGTTCACTCATTAATGAAGAAAATGTCTCAGTAAACTCACTTTAACATACTTCCACCCACAAGAAGCCATTTCAACTTTCTGACTTGTGTATTTCTTTAGACATTTGAACTTTTTTATAAACTCTGAGAGGCAATTAGCATTGCAGTGGCATGCAGCAGAACAAAAGCAATCAGTTTTCTGGGTAAACACTGAAAATCTTCAGCTTGTAAGCAGGATGTAACGAAGAAAGAAGCACGATTTTCCAACAATTATAGATGTGTCTAATTAACAACGCTGGATGCCTCACAGTGAGGCAGCCAGAGCGATTGTGACTTAGCATGATAGTTCAGACTCTGGGTGCGTATTTGTCTGCATGTTAATCTTATAAGTGAAACTTCCAGGAGGTAGAACAATTAAGTTGGACACGATTAAGATCTCATCTTGGTATTACAGGTTATGAACTAAGATGAGTCCTGTGTGAGAGAGAAAATGTTCCATCCTAATAGCAAATCCCTTATTTTTTTACCCCCTTAACACAGGTTACAGAACATTTCTATGTCATCAGCAACATTAAAAAGTGTAAGGAGAACCATATATGTGTGTGTGTGTCTGTTAGTGTGTGTGTGAGAAGCTGCTTAATTTGCTAGAGCCCGAGCTCTATAAAGCCATTACCGTACAAACAGCAATTAGCCTCCATGTGAACAATTGCTGTTCTGTTCCCTAATTACTGAATTACAACCGGGAGATTAACGATGGTTAAATAAAAAACAATTAAGAACAAAACAATTACAGCTTTTTTCCTTCCCCCCAAAGCCATTCCTACTCCCCAGTCATGTTAACTCCTTTTAAAGGCTTCAAACAACTTCAGTATGTGTGTGTTCAGCTAGTAAAGGTAGGAATTTCAGGCTGAGATGTGATGTTCCCCAGAAGCTAAATTCAGAGGATATTAGTTGTGAGATCAGGAGAAGAACGGCGAGCCCCGAGGAGGCTGGGAAAGAGATGAGAGATTTGGGATCATTAGAACAATGTTTTTATCATGCTCATCAGGCATTGCTCTAATGGATTTGAGCTATTCCAGTGTATCGCGGGCATGTTGTTGAGAGAAACGTGAAGCCTCGATGAATTATTAGTAGTAGTGGCTGGGGCAAACGGAGCACGGAGCCCTGTGGAAAAGGAAAAAGGATTTTAAAATGTTGTTGTTTTGAAATAATTTGAACTCCTAGGGCGCATTTATGTCTGAGGCATTAATGAAGGATGTCAGCACGTCCTGAAGCTTTTTCAGGCTCAAGGGCACAGTGATCAGACATGGCTGATGATTGGAGCAATTTTGTGTGTTGCAAGGATTACACCTGCGAATCCGTGATCACACATCTAATATGTCTCTAAATGCTATCCGGGTTTGCTCTTTAGCCGCCGGATGTTCAACCATCTTGAGCAGAGAGTTGCTCACTTTGTCTGTTTGATAGTGGGCAGTGGCATGATTATAAAAGTTATTTAGAGCAGCTGCAGGGAACGTTCATCCTCTATTCAAGCTCTTATCTGATCTTATCTTAACAAAACAGATTTGGTTGCTTGGTAATTGTAATTTGGATTAGAAAGTTTAAGTTTAAGCTGAAGTTAATGCTAAAGCTAAAGCTATCATTATATCATGATTCTTCAGGGAATTTGACCTGGTGGCAGGCATTAAGCAATGTATATAGACATAGCCGGTCTTCTTACTGATGGTCTCATTTGCTTATGTAGGTAAACTCAAGTCTAACACTGAGACTGTTTTACAGCCAGATAGAACTACTTGTAGGAGCTTTAATGACAGTTTCTGACACTAAGTTATTGAATTAATAAGACAGAGACACTACAAAAACAAGAAAAAGGTTGAGTGACATCTTCGTTTCTGCCTCTAAGCAACTATTTGGTTTTCTTTAGTGTTGATGTAAAGAATATTGATGCAAGTTTGGATTCTGTTTACACGTGATATCTATCAAATCTTCTAACCTACAGGCTCATTTATGCTGCCTTTACATCCGATACATAGAGCCAGTTTCCTGCTAGATACGATTGGTACTGCTCTGTTTCATCTGCATCCTCAAGCTTTAAGAAAACCTGCACAAATACAGACAAAATTAACACGGAGGGCTCTGTCTGTGTCCTTATAAATATCCCCAGTTGAGGATAAACAAGCCTAAACATGATATTCTGTCTGTAGTAAGCAAGTCTTCCGTTGCTGCAGTCAGAAATGTAAAACAAATATTTTTCTTTGAGCAGGAGTGTTTGTACAAACAGACCTGAGTCACTGGAAGAAATCGCTGCCAAGAAATGGCTAGCTATACGCTGAATACATACATTTTATACAGTTTGAATATATTTCACAAATGGTGTCACTCACCATCCTCCTCTGTCTGTTTGACTATCTCCTCACTCTCCTTGCTGCCCTCAGGGTTGGCAAGGACCAGCCGCAGTCTGACGGTGACAAAGGGCCTCAGGCCTCTCAGGGTGTAATGTGACGATGTCTGGATCAACTCCTCTGCTGCAAACTCCTGCTGGTTAAACACATACTGGTACTGCACCTGGAAAACACAGAGAGTTACATGTCACTCATTTCATTGTTGTCTGGTTAAAAAACAATGATTACTAATGTAGAGTTGCCCCTATATAAATCACCTAGTGCCAAGTGGAGAACGCTATGATTCACTGTGTGGATCCAACATGTGAACGTGCATCCAAAGGTTTAGAAAAACACCTTTTGATAAAGCAACTGATGATACCATATTGGAGTTTGGAGGTTGAGGGATTTGTCACCTTTAGTCACAAACTGTGATCATCTGAAGATATCACAAGATCTGCTGTTGTGAATGAGGTTTTGCCAGCGATTCTCACTGCTGTCAGGTAATGCTTCATAATGGAGACTAATGACTGTTGCGGAGGACATTTTGTGGCCAGCTGTGCGTACCGTCAGATTGTAGCTGTGGCAGCGTGTCACAGCGTACCCAAACGTCTCCCACTGTATCGTCAGCTGGCGGGCTCTGACATCCACCACGTTGACGTTTTGGGGACCGTGGACTGGATCTGAAGGAAAGATGGAAAAAAAAAACAAGAATAAAAGTTAGTTTGTCGGCTTAAAAGAAGAGCTTTTGAGGACAGCTAATATGCAGATACTGACTAAATTATGATAAGTGAGAGACTTCTGAACTACTCTTTCAACTCTCTCACGAAGGTTGCCCAGTGGTCCCAAAAGTGTTCTTTAAAATCTAAGAGGAATCCTTCTTTAAATATTATCCTTCATCGTTAATCATGAATCTAATGAGCTGTACAAGATTTAGGTTACTCTCAATAAACATGTCATAAGACAAATTTTCATAAATTATGTAATGATTAAAGGGGCTCTATGTAGCAATTCGTAGCAAATCAACCACTTCTTTATTGGCCATATGTGATTTACAAATTAGACCTTCCCCGTCTCTATCGGTTCCCTATACAAGGCTGTAGATGATTTCTTTAAAATATTCAGTGCAGCTGGACTGTGGATTTCGTGGCCTCGTCTCAGTGCCTCCAGCACAACACAGATTAAGAGCTGCATTAAACCCTATTTGCACAGAACTAGTATTATCTGGAGCCCTCGTGATCCTCTGCACAATCTGGCATGTCTGTGATTTGTAAAGTAAAAATTCCACCACACGTTACCAGTCTTCACCAAACACAATGTGCAAATCAGGAAGGATATCAGTTAAATTGATGTTTTAAAGTGATGACAGAGAAGGTTAGGAGCAACAGAAGGTTCATATTCACGTAAAATCAATCTTCAACTGGTATCAACATCTGAAGAGTATCCTTCTCACAGATTTGCAAAGAATCTAGTGCCAACCAATCATTTGGATGCATTACCATCGTAATAATCCAACGCATCCTTTTGGGATTGGAAGCTAAACCAGCCAGGTGAACCAAAACAAAGTTCCTATGACATATATTTCACTGGAGCACAATATAAATATTCAACAGAATCAGGTGATGTATTCATTAAAAAAAGTCACATATGGGTAATTTGGTTCAGTGCCTTGCTCAAGCTTATTACAATGGGACATGAGGGCTGTGGACAGGTTCGCGGGTTCCAACCTGTCATCTATTAATCACTGGGAAATCTGTCTGACCACTAGGCCACGCTGCATCATTACAGGACGGTCCAGATCCACGAGCCAGAGATCACAACAGAAGTCCCTGTATTGATCTACAGACATTTGGAGTGGTTAGTGTTGCCTCATGCCCATATGTCACACACACACACACACACACACAGTGAACATTGTTCCAGCCATATGTTAGGCTCTCATCCCCAGGTTTGTGTACCACGACTGAGTGCACACTAACAAGCCTGTTCAAAACAATCTCTCTGTCTGCCTAATTAGTTTCTATCAGCAAACAATGGCACCCAAGACAGGTCACTGCATAATTACAGAAGATAAATATATAAGCTCCATTTCTCCCATGAAAATGAATACTTTGCTAACAATGTGTGTGATCTCCAAAATCTGGATAGAACAGACACCGACACAGGAGAAACGAATTCTGGCATTGAAGTAAAAATCATTCATTACGTCTGATCACTGTTGGAAGAGCAACTTAGCTGATGAATTAGTGACAGCTTAGAGGAATCTATTCTTCACAAGAGCTAAGATCTCAGAATTTCACCAGCAAAGTTTTGAAAAGTTTGAAAAGTACTTTTTAAACTCAGTACACCTTTACAATCAGTTCAGTTATTTCACTGTGATAACAGTGAACTCATTCCAGTTAGTGAGATGATCACAACATTTTAAATTAAGCTTTGTTCGATTACAGGTGTTACATTCTGACCACGGTAAATGTTCCTCTTCACAGAAAATAAAATGGACACACTTCTAATTCTACTATATTTTGTTTAACTGATGCTAAGTCTGTCTGTCAGACATGTTGGCGCCTCCTAAATTAATTAATCAACATAAATGACTTGAAATGAAACGTAAAATCCAAAAGACTGTGTGTGAAGGCAGTTGAGTGCATTATGAAGATTGTTCAAACAAGCTACTTACTGAAATTTAAGATCAGCCTAATTAGACAAGATTAGACAACGGCACCATGGATAAGCCATCTTAGAGGCCATCTGAGACAGGAGACAAGGGTTTCAGTTGTCTGTGTGTGTGTGTGTGTGTGTGTGTGTGTGTGTGTGTGTGTGTGTGTGTGTGGTGTTAAATGTGTGTTGTTGTTTATGTGTGTGTGTACTGCATTGTGAGATACATGCATTAGCTAGTCTGGGTGCAGACTTCAGCCCCCCTGGGGTACTTTATGGTTTAAAGAGTCTATGTTTCTACTTAGAAGGCCAAAGCCCACAAAGTAATCTACTATTCCTGGATAAGACTGCGGCAGACTGACATTTGGCAGCCAGGAAAGCAGCAGGAGGGAGATGATATAGGCCTAACCAACGATTAACCCCATCTTCAGGTCAGCACAGCAGGCAATATGCTTTCACACTGCTCACATACTGTCCCTAGAAAACAGGCCTGTGCTTCATCTGATTCAGACCGACACAGATGGCCTCTGACGAAGAAAAAATGCATGTCATCATGTAGCACTCAGACTGGAAAAAAATGACCCATTCTGACAAATAATTCTTACGATATCCAATTTCCTTTTACAGGTGATACATTTATTTGAGTTTCTGTTTGTCTGGGAGGCAGCAGGACGCAAGCAGATAAACCTTGAGCCAGGAAATCACAGTTACAGTATCTGATTTACATCATTTGTGATGGAAACAAGCAGAAATCTGATTACAAAGTCTAAGTTTCTAATTTTAGAATCGAAAAATCAAGCTATATAAAGGTATGCATGATAATTATGGTGTGGTGAAGTGATTAGATGGAGGAGTTCAGTTTACATAATGCAAAAAATAGTTGTTCAAATGCCAAAACATGGCAGATTTGACTTGGGTCAGACCATCACAGGATGCACACATGGCCAAAAAAAACGTCTTCTCTTAAGCTTGCATTGCGAAAGAAGCGGATGTGCATGGCGACAGCGGCAATAAAAATTAAAACAGGCAGAACCGCCAGAACAACCCAGATTCCAGGAGGGCCTTCGATAGATTAATTTCCTGACAGCAGTGTAAACATTCGATCAAAGAGGGAGCTAAAAACTGACAAAGACCTTGTTTTCAGAGTCCTCTGGAGAACAAACTGGTGAACTAACCTGTAATCATGCATGCTTAAACAGATCAAGTGATGTACCTATAATGAACGCACACTGTAATTCCTCAATTACAGAGACATAATCACTCATCACTGAGCTGGAGAGAAAGAATGAAATAACCAGTTTTCCCAAAGAATAGCAATAAATCAAAGCTCCTTTCTCTGAAATGACTCTCAATTCCACAAAGACACAAACCATGTTAGCAAAATCAGATCCATGCTCGGAGGGTCTGCAGGAGAGCAGGCCAAAAACAACAAATAGCAGCCAACCAAATCCCCCTCGCCAACCACCACCACCACTGCCACCCACTTAATCCACTGGTCTCTCAGTTGGGTATGGTGGAAGCTAATCTTTCAGATAATCTGGCTAGTGCTCAGTTGGAATCCCTCTAAACAGATTGCCAATTTCTGTTTTGGGAAACACCGTGGCGGGGGTGGGGGAGGTTAATTCAACAAAATGAAAACAAACCAGAGAGATTCCACCAGACGCAGATAAGATGACTATAAAAAATTAAGGCTTCAATAAGTGTTACGCTGCATTAAATACGATTGATGGTATTGCTATACAATCCCACCAAACATTTGTTGAAGAGTTTATCCTCTGCTTCCCAACAAATCTGATGCCGTTCCAACTTCGGCCACTTTAACAGAACTGCTGCGCAGAGCAGCGCTGGTCCCAAGGGTCTGGTGTGCCGTGTTTGTTTCCTTTTAAATCTAAATTCAACACAAAAATCCTAACAATGTCTTATGGCAACTACATACAGATGGAGGAAAAGATGAAGAAAGAAGACGGTTCAACAAGATGAGGATGGAGAGAGATGCTGAGAGAGAAACAGACGGGAGCTGGAGAGCAGGAGAGGTTATTTGAATTATAACTCTGTTTACATCGTTAGGTCGATTACGCTATCTCCCGGGCTGCCCTTGGTCGTGACAAATGTCAGATTTGCCACATCATCCATCTGATTTATTCTCTCTTCCTCCTTCCCCCCTCCTCTCTCTCCCTCCATCCACATCTAAATTCTTGTTTCCTCTATCAATTTCAACCTCTTCTGTGCATCTATTCAAACGCTCTCTAAACTCAACTGCAGCTCAAAAACTGACAAAGAGAAGTGAGAGGTAAAAATAAAATAAAAATACTGACAGAAAGAAAAAGCTCAGTGAGGAGTGTTGGAGTCCACATATGTTAAAAACAAGAAGGATGGGTGGATGGATGACTGATAGATGGGTGCCTGCCTGAACTGACCACTGGACGAATAAATGCACCGGTGGGTAGATGGAGAGAGAAGAGTGGTCAGTTATGTATGCAGGAGGAAGAACAATCATACCTCCAGAGGGACATAGCCGCGGCACTGGGCACGGCTTCCACCCTCATTAATCAGGATGGGTCAAGGGTTGGCATGTTAGCCATCACACGCTGCGAAAGGGCAGTTTAGATGGCACAGCTGGCGCATAATGTGACAGGGCCAAACAGTGAGTCATGTTGCAGCCAGACGGGGTCTCATTCTCCCTGTGGTGGACCAGGGGGATACAAGTGGCCCTTGATATGCCCATTAAAAGGACAACAGAAGCTACAGCTAGCCACGAGCTTGCTATCCTGCAACTAAAACAATGTCACAGACTACAAAAAGCCCTTGACTGCACTTTACACCGGACTACTGCTCCGGTACAGTGCAGCATTTGGTTTGAACACACCATATCAACCTTGTGCCTTTCCAATGGCAATTTTGGCCGTGCAGAGTCAAACCATGCCATGCTGATTTGCTCTTCCGTTACTAGTTTCACTGTGCCAGATGAAGCAGAGTTGAGCGCGGTACAGACCCTCTCCAGCATGGGGCCTAAGCACACCGGCCACCCTCCAAGCCGGCTGCTGTGATGTCTCAAGAATGTGACTGAACACTGACTACACACCGTGATTCCTCAAACAAGCCCGTGTGGCGACACTCAACCTCATGTCTGTGCAGGAGACCCGAGAGAAAGACTCTCAGTACTGTTGTTGTTTCTAACTGAATCTCTTGGCTTCTCTGCCGTGTCCCTATTTGTACTTTTTGATATCTGCCTTGTATCACCATTTCACAGCGATTGCTTTAAGCTGTTTTAACAGCTTCAAAGTAAAAGCTTTTAAATAATTCGGAATTTTATTGAGGAGAATTTAGAAGATGACTTAATTAACTATATACACAAACCTTCTTTGTTTTCATGACTGAATGAACTCAATGAACAAACTGACCCTAAAGGACAACACAGTTTCATACTAGTTCACTTTGTTTATATGCGGCGGACCCTGCCACCTTTCTAGCTTCAAACAGTGTTCTAAGGGCCTCACTTTCCTCTGAGGAATTCAGGTATGGAGCAAAATATATTGTATATATATATATATATATATATATATATATATAATACTTCTGAGTTTGTATTAGTAACTCATTTATATTGTAAACATTAAAGCTTTTGGTTTGAATTTCTTCTCCAAAATGTACACAGTGTCCCTTTGTCCCTCAGCGGGTATTCTTTAATGGTACTGTGCAGAAAAGTGTACTGCTGCTCCTTTGAGCGCTATTCAATAAATGTGCGTCATTTGTTAAAGACACACCTTCAAACAGGCTGCCCTGTTGTAATGCAAATGTCAGATCACCGACACACTGGGCTCAAGTGTCGAATCAAACTGAGCCAAGTCGAGCCAGTGCCTGTGCATAGAAAAGCCCTGTGCTGAATTTCTAGGTAACAATATCACCTTTGAAATTGATCTGACTGTAAAGTCTTTTATTAAACAAAAATGAGAGAACCGAGGCGGAAATTGCTTGAATCTTTAAGTGTCATTTGTGTATTATGGCCATTTTGGAAATGTACTGGGAACAGAAGGAAACTAAGTGCAGTGAATAACACGGAAACGCTTTCAGACTGTGGAGAGTGGACGTGGAGCTGACCCCCCACAGCACGTCTATTAGAAGATAATACTCGCGGTTAAGGGTACAACAACCAAAACCAGGTCTTCAAGCACTCGGCTTGACTTTTCCTTGACTTTTCTACAACTCTGAACTGAACTGTGTGTGATCGTCTTCACTATGCCGGCTAACAAGAATACTGTATGTGCCGGTGGATAGTACCAATCCCCTGTTGATTTGACCTGAGGTAGAGATAAAGTCGTTCTCGCCTGCCTTTGAAAGTACTTAGGGGCCTATTGGATGTTTTGGCAGGTAGATATCTAGTTCAGGCAACAGCCTAGTGAAGCATTGTGTTTTGGGATGCCTTCCTGAAACTGATGAATGAGCAGCAGAAATGGAGCCATTAATCCAAAGACTTTAGGGAGCCGTTCCGGGGAGAGGAGAGGAGGGGAGGGAAAGGAGGACTGGAAATCAATCTTGCTACCTCTCCATGCTCCCCATCCTCCTCTATGTTGCTCTCCTGTTCCTTTTGTTTTTGTCTCATTCTTTCCCCATCGTCTGAGTTTAAAATGTGTTCCTGTGACGTCAACAATTGCTTATTTCTATTTTTGCCATTGTCTTTTAGCCTCACATATTTCTGATGTCTTCCCTGCCCGTGTCTTCCATTTTTTTCTGAATCAGCTTTCCTCCTTCCATGTTTGCCCTTTCCCTTCTGCCTCTTGTACTCTTTCTCCTGTAATGCGATTTTCAATAACTCATTTACAATCACAGTTTTGCAGGACTTTCATCTAAAGTAAGACACATAATCTAGCTAATGTCAATGATTTAGTTTGTTGTGAAGATGGAACTTATTGGCTGTGTAAAAATACGTTATTTAAAAAAGGTTGTCTGGTAACTTTTTTGACCATTTCCAAAAAATGTCCTTTTCCAGAATATTAATTATTACCTATGTATTTAATACGACAAGAATTAATGATGATTATTACTAAAGATCTTATCGGTGGATCTCAGAGTGAATAGTTTCTGAAAAAAGCATAATTTTCCTTAGAGACACTTTCATGGTATGCTATTTTTTAAAATGCACCTCTGTGAATGGCACCAAATATAAGAGAGAAGTAATGTGACTTCCTGCAGGGATTCATCACAATGCCCCTTCAATTCACATTCCAGTTCCAGGAAACCTAATACACATACTGTAATTAGCACCTACTGTGGAAGTTGAGAAAAAAATCACAGTGGTCCTAAAAGTTTCTTTCTCACAAAGACCATGTGACCATGAAATGTAGTGGCAATTTACTGTGGTTAAGACCATTACCATGTTCATGGATCAGATTTGATTATGATGAAGGTTAGATTGGGGAGTCACAGTCTCTTCAACCTCATGTTCACATCTTCACAGCAAAAAAAAGCTGCTGAACAACAGAACTAGATCGGAACTTGTTTAAAAACACAGAAAACAACAGACAATTTACTGACAATGATTTTAAAAGACCCTTGATGCATTGCTGAGCGTCTGCACCCACTTCAGACATGATGTGCACAAACGCTTTTAGCTCAGAGTGCTAATAATGTCAATTTGGGCCTCCAGAAACTACACAGGACAAGCTCTATGGGGTCATTTTAGTTATTCTTGTTTTTCTACATTAAAAACAAATCCCCATCAGCTTCAGTTGTTCAGACAATGCTGCAACACTGTTTTGCTGTGAAGCTTTAGAAACTGTTTCTTCGACTACAGAGGCTTTGGGGTAACACTGCTAAAGAACCACATGCAGGAATGTAAGTTAGTAAGAGGCAGGTAAAGGGATGTGTCCTTGTTGTGGCACTTGTTACTTCTAATTGGTCTACATTGTCTTTTTAGGTTTACAAACCCCAAAGCAAAGAGTGGGAGTCTGTATCCAGAAGAAATGGAGAGTGCAAGGGCAACTTCCAGGTGGTAAATAAAGGAAAATAAGTATAAAGAGACACATGGTTGTTTGTCACATGTGTTACATAAATGGACTTTGCAAGGCTTCAATGGCAACAAGGTTATGTACTCCAATAAATACAAGTGCACACCACCTGTTCCTAAGAGTGTATACAAAAACATGGTACGCTTCAGTATACCCTCATCGGCCTTGCCCACATGACCAAACAATTCATGCTGGCCTTTGTGATTGTGCTGTTAAAGTAGAGATTTGTGCCTCTCTCTCTCTGTCTCTCTCTCTCCCTTTCTCTCTCTCTCTCTACCTCTCTCTACCTCTTTCTGGCTTTTGGATTCTTTCTCTGTTCTATATTCACAAAGACCTAAAAGGCAAAAACATTTAAAAAAAACAGGTGTAAAAGAAGCGTTGGTGTCAGAGAGAAACCATGGAGAGCTTCCCTCTGGGAGAAACATGGCAGGGACAACTTTTTGTTCCAGGCTCCATATGTGTGTGTGTGTTTGTTTCTATGTTGTGCATAACAAAAAAAAAAAAAAACATATAACCAGAGCTATACTGGCCAAAGGCAAGAAATACAATTAATACCAGAGATCTTAAAAGCTCCAGCCACTTCAACACACACACACATGCAGCACACATCCCTGAGGCTGGTGTTACTTCAGCATTAGCTCTGTGACCGTTGATATGTTGCAGAGGTTGCACTTTTAATCTGCATCCTCACACCGAAGAAATAACAGCCTAACCTCTACCTAAACACACACACACAGATAGAGAGAGAGAGAGAGAGAGAGAGAGAGAGAGAGAGAGTCAAGCTCTCCCATGAAGAAGACCCTTCGAGGCAAACAAGCTAGATCAGAAGAAACCCTCACGGCGGCTTTCGGCCTCCTCGGATTTAACAAAAATGTGTGAGCTGTTTGTGCGCAAGTGCATGTTTATGTGTAGGGTTTTATTGCTCTGCCCAAACTGAAGTACCTTTAAGTCCCTTCATATGAATAACATATACACATATAGAAACACACACACACACACACACACACACACACACACACACACACACACACACATATTCCCTCTTCACCAAAGCACTTAAGGACATTCTAAGATTCACCTCATTAATAAAAATAAAAGTGAAGTATGTAATATTTCATCTGAAGTACCTCAATAGCACCCTCATCAAATTATCAGCCTCTTAATCATGACAGCTTTAAGAATGTCATTAAATTGCCTCATTGCCTCCACACACACACACACACACACACACACACACACACACACACACACACACACACACACACACACACACACACACACACACACACACAAAACGAGAACTTCTACAGATAAGACACTGATGGCTGACGTTCACCCTAATCCCCTAATGTTCAAGCAGATGCAACAATAAAATGCACAGAAACACAAACAAACAACCTAAAACATACAAATACACACCAAGCTCACTCCTGAACACACTCAACACACACACACACACACACACACACACACAAGCAGACACAGACATGGTGAGACCCTGTAGCTTCGTGACTTGGATAAATTGGATTAAATTGACTAGCAGCAGATGCTTTTTAGTGGATTTTAATTATGTCTCGCCGCATGGAACCAACTACTGAGACTTTAACCATAATTCACAGCCTCAGACATAAACGGCAGAATTCCTTTAACTTTGGAGGGCGACCGAAGCCCGAAGATTTTCAGAGAACACCTTTACTGGGACAATGAATCTGAGGAAAATACACATATCAGGGCTCCAGACTAGACTTTTTACACTGGTTGCACTGGTTTTTGTTCTTGGGTGCACCCAACAATATATTTTCATTTCATTTGTTAACACATGATGTTAATAATTGTAGACAGGAATGAATGGCAGAAGTATTTTTTTCTTCATTTTAATCATGGCAAACACAACATAAAATAACTAAATTTGATGATGTTGTACTTGTCAAACTCAAACAAATAAAATGTTAATTAATATAAAAGTTTAAACATAGTTCACAGACTTGTTAAATCAGGCGCAACAGTGTGACCAACTAATATTTTTAGTAAGCCTGTGACAAACACACCCTGGGGCCCTGTGTTTATGGTTGTTAATAACTAATAATTTCTTATCAAATAAAACGTGTTATTTTTTGGTTTGTTTGTTTCACATTCGTTGCTTCTCATCGTTGGTGCGCATCAGTTTCAGCCTGTACTTCAGGAACAAGTACAGGCTGATTTTCTGGGGTTGCTAATCTGTTCGTAGGCGACATGATGAAAGCCATCAGTGCTCATGCTAACCAATTTGCTGTCCAATGCATACCGCTTCCTGTCAGGTGCCATGGTAACAGACAGCCTGAACTTCTAGAGTTACTGTATCTGTACATAAATGCTTCCACTAACTGGCAGGATAAATGTTTGTCAAGAAGAAACCTCTAACTTTACTACACTGACGTAAGCGAGAACATTTTTCTTTATTGATTGCTACTGGGGTTAATAAAGCACTCCATCATAGGTATAGAATGACTGCAATACTTCAACGTCTTCAATGGCTGGCGATGTAGTCCCACATCAGAATGGATACACGGTGAATATACACAGCATCGTGATATCATAACCAGCAAGAAGAAGAATGCTCTGAGCCAAAACCACGCAGTAATGTAATTCAAAATGGAGCAGAAAGGAAATCTATTTCAAATCCTGCTTTATTAATACCATCGCTGCCTACAGGCAGAGAAGGGACAATTGAGTTGTAGCAATTTGCAGAATGAGGGGGCCAGAGAAGAGAGGGAAGAAGGGATGCTGTGGAGCGGGGAGAGAGGGAGGGGATGCTGGGGGTGAGACAGTCTCATTTGTGGGAGCAAAAAAAGAGGCTGAGAGAATGGAGAGAAAGGAAAAATCAACGCAGACAAAAAGAGACACCAGAAAGGACAAGAATGTATGAAAACAGAATATAAAAGTGTGCATTAGACCGACATGAGGTGAGAAACACGGCTGATAAAATGAAGAATGAGGGAAAACTGGAGAAAATGGACAAAGTGGCAGAGATGAAACAGAGCTGGAAGGGAGGAGAGAGAGATTTAAAGCAGCGATATAATAAACCAATCGATGGTGAAGCCTGGGGTTAAGCACCTGAAGCCAGCCAGTAATTGGCTGAGAAAGACAGAGTGACAGACAGAGAGATATGGGTCCCTACCTGGAAGGAGAGCAAGAGATGGAGACAGAGAGAGATAGATGGAGGGAGGTGCTGAACGAATTCATCTTCAGATAACAATTGTCATTGTGGCCGGGAAAGTGGAGAAAAGGATGGGAAGTGCTTTAGGGCGAAACATAAAAGCATGAATACAGCTGCTCGTTACAATAATGTCACTCAGCCAATTTTTTTTTCAGTAACAGTCGGATTAAATTATGAAAGAAATTGTCTTTTCTTCAAAAAAAAAAACTCCTCGAGAGATTTTTCATCACGCTGTGTGATGATACCTCCAGTGGTTCTTGTGTTATAAATTATCTTTGAGGGTGAAAATCTTTTCTCAAATCTCTTTCCGTGATCACTAAAGCAACATACCTCACGGGGCTATTGAGGGCTGAGGTTTTAAAAAGGAAAAAAAAAAAAAAAGGATTCCGTATTCCTGCTGCCATTTTGAAGACATTTTGAAGATTGTACCTTTTGTACATTATCTCCGTCTGTCATCATGTTCCATTCTACAGATTTATCATCATTATGTACATGCTTGCTTTATGCAAATGTATGTTTATCATCATTGCAACAATCCAAAACAATGACAGATACAGTCCCAAATATTCTCCAGAATAACCTCAAACAGGCTCATCCCTTAGCAATACCAAAACAATGTAGTGTCCGACTTAACAGCTCTTTACATCAGCTGTGTACTCAGCCAGCAAGTTGTATTTGAGACTCAACGGATGCAGATGCAAACACAGGCCATTAAAAGCAGCCAAATCATGCAACAAGGATATATAAAAAAAAAAGCCTTCTAATCTTTGTCGCTAAACTGGTACAAGTTCTGTAGTGAGACTACACCAAGACACTACAGCTGGAGGTATCCCAAACAAAACAATAAAAACAACAGACAGAGTTTGATTTAGTCTCTAAGTAGCGTGGGATCATGGCAGCAGCTGTTGTTGGGAGTTGGGAGTCACGTTGAGAGCTTCCTCACTCTCTGACATAACTCTGGCCGAGGTAGGGGAATAGTGAGTCGGCTGCACTAAGAAGGATAAAGGTAGTGATATCACCGGTCAGATCATCGGTAGATATCAAAGCATGATTTGCAAGTGACTGAATCAGAACTGCACGGTCCCCTTTTACATGATCATTAAAACATGAAGTCAAATAACTGTCGTGCTAATTTAGCACCGGCTCCAAGACTTCTACATTTGTACTCTAAAGTTGAAGAATAATGTGTGCTGTGTAATTCAGTGCTGGTTATCTGTAAAAGAAAAAAAGAAAAAGAAAAAGAAAAAAAAAGCTATGCTTCTAAAATGAAATATTTAGTGGTGAACCATGCAGCCATGTGTGTCGACAGCGTGGAAGAACATGTTGGCAGATTACCTGTCATGGTATCCAATTAATTCTCTAAGTCTGATTCACACGTGGAGCCATACTAACCACGCCTGTCACAGCAGACCCTGATCTCACTTCCAATCATGAAGGCCAGGCCAAGTTTATCCCGCTGCAGCACGTCACTGGATGTGTCAGCTGCCCACATACCTGTGCTCCCTCTTCCCTCGTTTGTCTCATGTCTATACTGTACAGCTGACAGCGGCCTGACCCCACTTAGACTGTCAGCCATGTAAAGACTGTTTTGCTCCCACAGATCACATACGCTGTGTCTGCTGTGTCTCCATGTGTTACAGACCTTGTGTCCTCGCAGTGCGTCATACCCTTTAGCAAACAAAGACGAGGCATTTTTCCACGATGACGGATGAGCTCTGACAGAAAAGTTGAATCTGAACGATTCAAGACGGAGAACTAAACACCTTTATGTATTAGATTTTATTGTAATGACTCATAGTCACTAAAAGGCTGCTGTGACTGGATGTTCGATCAGATGCTTTGTATGCAGTAAACTTTGATGGGTTGCGGGTTGCTTTTGCCGCTATCAAGTGTCTGTTCTTTTTTTTTTTTTTTTTTTACTATAGCCAAACAAGAAAAAAAGGAGAAAAGCCTTTAAGGCCACAGTGTGTGTGTGTGTGTGTGTGTGTGTTTTTTTAATGAGCTATTTATTTCGTTTCTTTGTCCATCTGCAGATCGAAGAGACTAGAAGAGAAGACTTGTTTGGCTTTGTGCTGAGATGCCCCTTTCCAAATGTCACAACACGGCCACTGCATCGAGCGAGCATCTTACTCTCCACCTACTGAGTCTTTGTGTGTGTGCATCTGTGTGTGTGTGTGTCTGTGTGAAACTCACCAAACCAAACAGGATTGGTGCTGAAAGACCATTAGAGTCTTTGTGCTTTTATGTGTGTGTGTCTTTGTTTCTGCCTGTGTATAAAAGTGCTAAGTGTCAAAGATTTTTGTCTTGTTCACCGGTTTAATGGGGGAGTATTGACAGGCGACCCACGACATGCTTCCCTCTGTTGGGAACACAGACAGCTGAATGAAGATTTATTGAATCCTGCTTTTCTTCAAGAAATACAGAGGCCGAAGTTTGGAGGGAATACAAAGGTAGTGATCCCATAATCAGATCTTGAAAGGCGGCATGAAAATGTCACAGAAAAAAATTGATATCCAAACAGCTCACTTCTCTGTTGAATTAATACCTCTTCATTTTTAATAAAGTTTTCAGTGACAACTAGTCTTTGCAAAGCTGCTGGTCCCTTTGTGGAGCTGATAATGCAGTATATGATGATCTTATAGCCTAAATACTTGATCCCAATGTTTGGTGGTCCATCACAACTTTGCTCAGTATGTCCCTTAATGTCCCTGCTCATGGCTCTGGAACTCGATGAAGGATTTGCATCGGTTTTGTTGAGTGTATTGAAACTTTGACGCCGACGATGACGAAGTTGATGAACAATAACACGACAGCCAACGCGGCAAACTCACTCCAAAGTTGACTGAATCATCACTGCAATGACTTCTTTAGGGTGGGAGATATTTTGCCCTATATTTAAGTCCTCTTCAATAAGTGTTCATATATTTTTGTGACCCAACGCGAATATGTCAGGTTAAAGACCAGCAGATGATGGAGGGATGAGCGAGAAAACAGGAAGAGGGTAGTGAAAGGGAAACATAAATGAGAACGTTAAGAGAAAAAAAAAAACTAAAAAAACTTGGCAAACATGTGCTCTTCATTCAGACATGCATAAAACATAACCTTGTTGAAGGTCCTGTAGATAAAATCCCAACCGGACGGATTATTAAGCCACTTTAAAGCGGTCTACCCTGCATGCAAATTCTAAACTATGTTGTCCCCGCTGATAAATGAATATGGCGTGTTTATATTATTGAGCGGCTTCACAGGGGTAGCGGGCGAGCTTTCATAAAGGCTTGACAAAGCTCTCATCAGCATGGCTTTTATCCCGACCGAAATGTCAGGCCCGGATCCATCGCCATGCCGCGGAAAAAGAAAAAGGACGGACTCAATTTATCGTGCGCGGATCTCAAATGAGAGAAAAACAAAATAAGATTGAGTTTTTTTTCGCCTGGCAAAGAAGTCGGTTGGCAAATTTTAAAAATTACGCACAGTTTCCTTTCAGTTCATATCAAAAGGTGCTTCACTGGCGAGGAATAAAGACGCACTTACTGCCAGGGCAAACACAGAATGAGCAGATAGCAGAGGTGGCAAATGAGCAGTAATAATGTCAATCTCTCACTCTGTCTCCTGCAATTTCCCCTGCATCTGTTTGTTTCTCTTTATATCTCAAGTTCTTTCTTCCCCTCAGTCTCTTCCTGTCTCATACTTCTTCATCATTCTATAAATCTCCTCTATATATTCTTCACATCTATGTTTCTGTGTTTTCACCTTTTTTTCACATTTCCTGTTGTCCTTACCCTTTTCTCCATTCTTATTACCCTTCAATTTTCCTTGTTTTTCTTGCTCTAATCATCTCCTTCTTGTTCGTTTCCTCTAATTTACATGCTCCTCTGCTGCCTCCCCCCACCTCCCCTCCAGCCCTCATCAGTAGTTTGAAACTGGACAAAGAACAGAGAGGTCACTGAAGTCTGCTGGCTACTCTTAATGAGCTCAACACACACACACACACACACACACACACACACACACGCACACACATAGAAAACACACACACACAAGAGACACAACAATATGTTAGCTGCACACCCCTGCACACACAAATATTCAATCTGTCCTCTATTGGCTCTTGTTACCTGCTCTGGTGAGTGAATCGCAATCGCTTCTGCTCTATTGGTAAGAGAGAGAAAGTGTGTGTGTACGTACGTGTGTGTGTGTTTGTGTGTGTGTCCAGCTACAAGCTAACAGTAATTAGAATGACAGACAGGGCCAGTCGAGCATGGAGAACACTACTAATGTTGGCCAGATTACCTGAGCAGAGTGTGTGTGGCACCAACCTAATGTTGCATTGATCATCTGCCTGCCTGCCTGGTACTGTGTGTGTGTGTGTGTGTGTGTGTCTCTGTGTGGTTTGTGTGCACCTTTATTAACTGCTTGACACAAACAGACTGACTCTTAACACTCCCCTTTTCTCCATCTTTTGAGTTTCCTCCCATCCTTTTCGTTCTTCTCCTCTGTTTGTTTTCTTCCTTTCTCACTCCAGTTCATTCCAGAAGTGTTGAACCGGTGTTGAAATCGGGCCTCGATGCCGCCAAATCAGTATTTTCGTACTTAATACATTTGGTCTTTAAAGATGTAATATACATTATTATGCAACATTTTCTGCTTTAAAATGTCTAAAGACAACATTGTCCTGGGTTCTCTACTCTCTACGTTATGTCCAAAATTTCCAACCATATTCAAATCCAGAGAAATCCGTAGTTAGCTCCAGTTAGCGATGAATCTCATTTAGCCGCCTGTTGCTAGGAGAGAGTCAGATGTGAAGGAAAGGTCTGTGAACATGCCCAAACAACGGGAACATAACATTAAAGGTGCAATTTGTAAGATGGTTTGCTGAGATTAATTCCAAGGTCTTTCTGTGGGCTGTTGGACGGCCCAACCTACAAACCAAAGCATCAGTATTTAATAATTTGGGGATTCGGGTGATAGCTTTAATACTTCACCTCATCCGTGAACATTCCTGCCTGAATCGCAAACACCTGGAGATACTAGAGCAACTCATATAAACCCATGCTACTTTGCTTTAGTTATGTTTTGATTCAGAGACCCCCTCGTGTTTGAACAGAAAAGAATCATCCGAACTTTTGTCTCAAAGTTTGAAGCACACTGTTGTCTAAAATGTCAATGTATGCTGAAGAGTATAAAGAATTAACAGGCCTGACCCAAACTAATTAAAACAGATAAAGAGTTGGCCCATCCATCTCTCTTTGTTTCACTCCTCCCAAGTACTGTCACTCTTCTCGTGCTATCTCTGTTTCAGCCAAGACTTTCGATCAGTCCGAGCACAGCTAAGCTTGTAGAGACACACGGATCAAAGGTTATCAGGAAATGGAATTCACTGCTCAGTGTGAGTGTGCATGTGGAATGGCAGGATGGAGGACGGTTGGAAAAGGATGATGGAAGGACAGCCTCAAAGCTGGAATATAAAAAAAACACAAATACACACAGTCACAAGGAGTCAGTAAATCGACGGTAATCAACACACGCTGACTTCCAACTCACACACAAACAACAAACACTCTCCCATGAAGATATCCGCGTTATTGCCTCGCCTTCTGATGGGATGTGGAAGTTGAGAAAGCAATCAGCCTTCTGCCTCTGAACCAATCACGCAAATACACACACCCACAAAATCCCACAAACATTCAGCCCGTCGCTTCGCCTCGTCTGGGAGTTGTGAGTGTGTTTGTGTGTGTGACTTGGATTGTTGTTGCTTTACAAGGATCAGCAAAGAAGATGAAGATTTTGTGTGTTTTTGTATTTATGAGTGTTTGTGTGAGTTTTTCCACTGCTGAAAAACCACCATGTCGTAATGACTGCTCTCACTGGGGATCAGACAGCGAGGATTCCTGCCTGCCACCTCCACCTCTGTGTTTGTGAGGCTGAGTGTGTGTGTTTGTTGGCAAACCCCCTTGTGTGCACATTTATTAGCCCCGAGATTGAAGCAGTGGGCGTTTGAGTGGGGAGAGAAGGGAAGAGAGAGTAAGCAGCCAAATCATTTCTCTCTATTATTTTGATGTTTTTCTTACAGTTTATTATAATATAGTGCAAACCACTTTGGCAATATTGTTAATTTGTTGAACAGTCATACAGATAAATCACACTGGGGGAAAATAGACCCAGTGGAGAGAAAGCGATGTTGCATACAAATCAGGCGCTTTATTGTGCGATCTTTTAAATGCTCTTAAAGGATACGTTAACCCAAAATGAAAATTCAGTCATTATATACTCAGGCCCATGGTCAGGGGAAAGTCAGGTTTCATAGTTGGTTGATAGGGACATGGAGACGTGAAATAGCTCCGTACAGCTTGTCTGACGTAATCCAAGTCTCCAAATACCACAAACTATTTGAGGGAGTTGTTTCTTATGCATTGTTTAAAGGCTAAGTCCTTTCTGTAGCCGCCAAGTTGTACGCATTAGCATGCACCCCATCTCACTCCAACTACTTCTTCAGTTGTTTAGGAAGATCATGAAACACTGTTTTAATGTATAAATTAATAAATGCAGAAATGTTTGGGTGATTACGAGACTTCAACCAACATTTCATCAAGTAGATAATTACTGAATATTGAATTTTTGGGTGAACTTCACCTTTAATTTATATTCAGCATAGAGTGAATATTAGAAACGCCTGTCGGAACTAACTGCTGCCTCCAATATGACCCTGAAGTTTAGTCATGATGTCTTTCACGTTTTCAGCAAAAACTATAATCTGGTTTACTTATGTAAATCTCAATAATAAAGAGGAAAGTTGATCGTGAAGAGATGTACAACAACATCAGAATCACACAAATATATAAACCTACGTCTTGATGAGTCTGCATGTTGCTTGAGATCCTCACAGCATCTGCAGCTGCAGAGAGGGAAAAAAGAGGGGGCCCGCAGTCTTTCTTCCCTCTTTTTGTTATTTTTTTCATCCTATTTTTTTGCTCTGCTCACTGGCCCACCTGCACACCCGCTGAGACTCCACAGTGTGACCCCGGCCACGGCTTGAACACACTGCTGAGCTAGATAGAGATTCAAAGATAGTCGGCTGCATCATGTAGACTGCCCAGTATGAGGGAACCTCAAAATTAAAGCAGCTTGAAATTTCCAATAATACTTTAACCCTTTACCCATGCTGACAGACTTAGGGTTTGTTTCTGTCTTTTATCTAATTAAAGTGAAGGCTGGGAAAGAAGTTAAGACTGGAGAGGAGAAGAGAGGAGAGGAGAGGAGAGGAGAGGCATTACATCTTTCCTAAAACTAATGACATAAGTTTGTGTCTTCAAACTGTCCTGAAGCCCAGAATGGAGGGCTCAACTGTTAAGGAGCAAGGAGAGCTGATTGAGTGTGTGTGTGTGTGTGTGTGTGTGTGATGTATGCCACGAAGGACACGTCTATACACGGCGTGATTTAATGCCGACAGCCAGATCTCTGTGGGATGATTCCTGATCTCACGGTGCTAATACATCACATCCTGTCCCTGTGTACATCACTTCCTGTCACGGAGCAGAGAGAACGCTGTGCATCAAATCAGTTGACAGGGTGTGTGTACGTGTGCAGTGGGATTAAGGTATGTCTATGATTCCCGCTGTGCGTGTGTGTGTGTTGTTATCGGCTCTGTTTTCAGACACGTCAGGATTGCAGCTTCAGGCGTATTTGTTGCAGCATAATGTGCACTGGGCAAATCTTAATTGACATCTTAATTACAGACGTACACAAAAGGTTACGCTGTTATTATTTTTTCTCATTCAGCACAACAAACTGACTTGCCTTTCTCTTCACCCTCTCGTCATCTAACCTCATTGTCATCGATTTAAATAGCTCTCCTTCCTGTTTCTGGTTCACACAGTTTTTGTCGCCCTCCTCAAACGTCTCTCTCTCTCGCAGACGCCGTCAAGCAGGCCCTCATTAAGCACCAATCAACGAGACGGCATGCGCACAATCAACGGCAAGTCGTTACCACCTTGACCTGCCGCCACGGAATCAAATGATCAGACTGCTGCTGTTCTCATTATTATTAGCATTATTGTTTGACTTCTTCCTGTTTCAGAGCCTCTCCTGCAGTTATTTGTGGCATTACCATGCTAACGAGCGCGATGTGGCCATCGTCAAAGTTGGCTGTAATGCCTCAGGAACATGAGTGGGTTTGATGCTGGGTGATTGACCAGTACTAGTGCATTTATTTATTTTTTCACCTCTTTTTTTTCCTCAGTATTTCAATTAGAAGTGCCTTAAGTAGCAAGGGGAGGTGTGAAAACAATAAGCAAATGCTGCTTATCATAAAAATCATGGTTCCTTCGTAAGTGCAGAGTGTACAAGCTGGTTCGCTATTGGTTGTGTGATCAAGTGGAGTTTTGGTGTGCCTAGCAACACACTCACAGGTTGTTGTTTTATTCCTACATTTTGTATACGTTGTTCAGCAGCAGAGGAGGCTGAAAGACGACATACAATATTTCACGATAAACAAAAAAGCTACAAGAATTGTGAATCATCCTGATTGTACGTTTGTTCGCTGCTTAGTTTTTGTTAATATAAGTATGAAACAGGGCTATATATACTGTAAACGAGAACTTATATGACTCACAGAATAAATCACAGATGCACTTATACACACATTTACTTCTGAGGACATAAAAGCTCCTTATAGTCCAGAATGACTGATCACAGATGTTGTAAAGTGTCAAAGATAGCCCACTTCAACCTTTGATCACACAGCGAGGCCTCTACTCTGTCAGAAGATCTCTGCTCTTCTTCCTTAAAAGCAGATTGTTTCTTTCACTTTCAATTCACTCAAACTGAAAGACAGTCAGAGAGCCAATGACCCCGCTAGACACACATTCACCAAAGAGGATTCAGACTGCTGGACTCTCTTTGATTCACCTCCACACAGCGGCTGAGAAATGAGCACCAACGGGTCATTGCTGCTGATGTACAGCTCAGCAGGACGGCTGTACACACCATATTCATCACGATATGACACTATACTGACTATACAAGGACACAAAACTTGCTGCTTTGGCCTTATAAGAATAACAATATATAAATAATTCTAACAGGTTAAGTGTAGTATCAATTGACTCAACTTATAAAACATGGCTGCAACATTTAACAGAAGTACAAATAAGTCAGCATGTAATAAAAGATGATTTGGATAAGAATCTATGCATTTGCTCTATATTGAAGATATTGGATCATTGATAAGGGAATCTACATACAGATCCAGACTGATGGACTCTCACACCCATACTGTTGCAGTCTATGTTGCACTTACTAACCTCTTGCTTTTTGTTTGCAGAGGCAGTTGGAAACGTAGAGAAACCTTTGGGTGAAAACTCTCAACAACACTGTAAACGCTGGAGGGATCAGTCGAGTATGATGTTACTAAAAGAGACATTTCAGACGTGGCAGCTCAACAAGGGACCTGTGGAAATTCTACTGTCTGATCGTTCTTTCTGACGAGCATATTTACACATTTACAAGCACATTTACTCCCAACACAACATTTAATGGAAGCCTGTCACAGAACATTAGATACAGGGCTGCTTTGTGTCTTGGATTATATGTGAATGTATGCAATTTTCAGAGTGATCTCAATGAACCTGATCACACTTTTTGTATGTCGTGCTCAGACTGAGGGTGTTAGTGAAAGAAGTTGAACACATTAGCAAAATCAGATGAAGTTATTGTGTATAAAACTTGAATAAAACATTTTTACCACTCAGTCCCTTCAAATGTTTCAGCCGGCTTGATTGCTGTCTGCATTTAAATTTTGTTTCTGGCTGCTTTGTGGGCATTTAAAAACAAATCTGTCTATCTGAGAAAGTCTTACTCTGAATTTTGATTTGACTTATTCCACCATACTGTCTTAGTCACACACACACACACACACGCACAGAAAATCAAACATTCACACTGAGTGAGTGAGGTGATGAAAATTGGCCCACTTTTCTTCACTTGTCCAATTCAGTGTGAGGTGCTGTTGACTTCCTGCGTCGGAAAATGCAGCTTTCAACTCTAATCCACTCTGTTCACCTCGACTGCTTCTATAAGAAAGGAAAGTCAACGAAAATTGAAGCTGCTGCTGCATCACCCAGTCACTAAACCAGTAAAGACTGTTCTCGATTCATCCTTCCTCCGGTTTCTGCTCTATTCCATTTCTCTTTTCCTTCCTTTTGCCTTTATCTTCTTTTCATTATCACCTCCCCCACTCCTCACCTTCTTCTCAGTCTGATTTCATTCATCCATCCTTTCACACCTTTGTTCTCCTCATCCTCGTCTCTTTGCAGTCGTTACCTTCATCTTTAAGGTGTTATGTTCTTGAATCCCTGCACTGTTTTCTATTTTTTCCATCTGTCATTTGTTTCCTTTGATCCCAATAAACTCATTTCACCTTTACCTTTTATCCCCTTTTCCCACCTCTCTTTCTTCTCCACTCATCCTACCCACTCTCCTGCATTCCTTCCCCTCTCTTCTGAGCTGCATTCCCCCGCTTTCCCGCTTCCACTCAACCCAGCTGTTCACTTGCACTCTACATCTCTCCCTCCCTCCATGCAGCCATCCTCTCCTTCCCTCCCCTTTGACCCCTCTTGCTCCACTGCCTCTCCTTCCATCTCTTCTCCCCTGCCTCCCTCGTTCCATCGGCTGTGCTTAGATATCGTGAAACAAGCTTGTTGCTCTGGAAACAATGCAAATCAGCCCCAAAAGGCCAATTACCAAAGAGCACCAATTAAAGCTGGACCTGTTCCGTTTAATGGGCTTTCTCTTGTCTGACTTTTGGATACCACACACACACACACACACACACACACACACACACGCACACACACACGCACACACACAGCATCCACTTGGCTCTCCCTCTTGACCAACTAAAGCAGTTGTTAACTTAGGAAAAAGGAAGTCTTGCTGTGCGTGTGGAGCATGAGAGCAGAGTTCTCTTAACATCGTGTTCATCTCATCACCAAAGTTATGTGTTCTGTTATGTTGTTGTTTGTGTCTGAAGTTATGATCATAACTGACTGTTTGAGTGTGTGTTTGTGTGTGTGTGTGTGTGTGTGTGTGTGTGTGTGTGTGTGTGTGCGTGCGTGCGTACACCATCCACACACCAGATGCTGCTGACTTCTGAGAGGCAGACTGATGCCAAAGTGATTGGCTCCGTTCGCTGCAACCAACAACACGTACGACTGGAATCTCACCCCACGGAGTTTGACGGGGGGGGGGCGGGGGCAAGAGAGCGTAACTTACAAAGGAAAAGAGAGCGAGAGAGAGGGAGTTGGTGCATTTATCCATCACATGTGGTAAGTGTGAGGGTCAATTAAAGACACAAACTGTGATACTGTTTCTCTGAGACCTTGTTATTTCTCCTTCGAGGGATGTGCGGGGGGAATCATTATCAAACTCTTATTAGTGTGTGTGTGTGTTATTTGCGAGAGTGTGTGTGTGTTGGTCCTAGGCTTCTCATCTTGCCTCTTCGAAATTATTCCTGTATGAGTGTGTGTCCGATATTGTGTGTGTCCGGCTTTGTTGTTGTTACAAGGCTCTTATTGATGTTTCTGGTTTCTGGAGCAAGATAAGGGGCATTTAGACTCCAAGCCTGAGTGTGTGTGTGTGTGTGTGTGTGTGTGTGTGTGTGTGTGTGTGTGTGTGTGTGTGTGTGTGTGTGTGTGTGTGTGTGTGTGTGCGCACGTGACAGGGACAAGGCTAGCTACCTAGCGGCTGTATACTACCTCCTACCCGGACTTAATGAAGGAGAAATTGGATCCTGATGGCTTCGCAACAAAGGACAGCCCTGCAGCATTGTGAGTGTGTGCATGCGTGTGTGTGAGCAACTTATTTGCGGGCAAAATGGGAAACATTTTCCTCTAATAAAGAGCCTCTATTTCTTTTGTGCTCGCCTGGCTTCCTCCTCAAACTCTGTTTCATTGGCCGCTCGTGTGTGTGTGTGTGTGTGTGTGCGTGCGTGTGTGTGCGTGCGTGCGTGTGTGCAATGGCCCTCCCGTCTAGCCTCCTCTGAAGATTGCTGCAAGTGTGTGTATATGTAGGGCTCAGTATAACAATTTCTATGTGTGTGTCACAGCCCTGTGTGCTACAGTAGCTTATTACCCAGAATGCATGGTGTTTTGTTAAAAGAGGTCTCGGAAAAAAGCGGGAGAGGGCAGAAAGCGAAAGAGGAAAAGATAGGAAGACACACACACCAGCTGGCAGAAGAACCCCAAAGGATTATCAGAAGTCAATCTACCTGTAGTAGTGTTGCCATATCATTAGTGCCGTGTGTGTTGTGTGATGGTTGTTTATCTTTTCTTCACCCTTGGCATAGTTGTAGTAAGTTTCTAGTTACCCTGACGTTCATCAACACACATCTCCTTCACACACTCTCTCACCCCTGGTGTTACTCATTCTGCCTGCTCGCAGCTCTCTCAAGTGTTGATTACAACCGCCACACTGCTGTGAGAGCGAAAAGTGTGTGTGCATGGTAATTTTGTGTGTTTGTGCACACACTCATACAGTCGCAAGCGCGTAAGTGAGTCATGCACACGCTGTTTCTAATCACAACTTCCCCGGCATTTCAGGCTGTCAATAAAGTTTGTTGGTGTGTTTGTTGCGTCCACGTGTGCATTTTAATTGATGTTTGTGTGTTCCTGGATGTGCATGTCTGCATCTTTCTGCTAACTAATCTGACTCCTGTTTCATGCTTTTCGAGTCTGTCGCTGTTTTTTAAGCAGTTCTCACTTCATCTCCCAGTCAGACAAACTTCACACCCCTCTACCTCCTTCTGCTCCGCCATGACAAACGTGTAACACACCCTCAGAATAGAAGTCTGTTGCTAGGAAGATTTCGGCTGTTGTTGGGGTGTCTTGGTAGATCTTTCTGTATTTATGTTTCTATTGGTAGCAGTTAGTTATTTAAGGCACTGAAGTCAGTGGGCCTTATTTGGAATTGTCCTGGGTGGTTTGGAGATAAACTTAACTTTAATTGAATATTTAAGTTCAATTCTGTTAAATCAACATTACTTTTATCATGATGTAAGACGATTTAGGATAATAAATGCTGCATATTTGGGTTTTTTGTAGCTCTGCTCATTGAACTGATTTTGAAAGGATTTGAAAAAATGGAATGGAATTTATTTCTAATTATGAAATAGATGATTATCTCTTATAGTGCTGAACTTCTTAGTCATCTTAGAAGCTCTGTCAAAGCCTATTTGAAGCGGTTTGTTGAATGAAACTCTTTTATCATTGTTGAGTCAATCAAGTTTTTCCTTCTCTAATATAAGCTGCAGTTTCTGAATCAAATACAGTTGTGATGTGAAAAAGCCAAATTGTTTTTGGAGCTCTACAGCAGGTGGGACCAGGACAATAAACACCCCCCAGCTAACAAGCACACACGTGCGATAAAGGCTGCTATTTGGAAGTCCGGTGCCTTGCTCAAGGACATCTCAGCAGTAGACATTGAAGGACAGGAGAGAGTGCGTCATCTGTCCGCTGCAGTGCTCTGTTGTATGTTTTTGGTGATTCAGACGTGATTTGGTATTCACAGTCTGTCACACGTCCCATCGGTCAGATTGATCTGATGTGTGCCTCTATCTCAAGACACACAAATGCATATTCAAGCATGGAAAAGGATTCACACACTCATATTCTAGCATGGAGTGTACAAACACACCTACACACCTACACACACACACACACACACACACACACACACACACACACACACTTTTTGAGTATAAAAAGGCCTGTGGACTTGTCCCTCTTTGCAATATCGACCAGGCTGATTCACAATGTTTGATTCATAAGACTGGTTTCACACGCCTCCCTAAAATATTGTATTTCTTATGATGGCCATTTCATTTGTAACCCTCATCTAACGAGGACACAGCTCAAGACCTAATCAGCATTGTTTATTCAGAATCAGGCAAGAATTGATTTTATTTTCTTTTTCTTTTCAACCTTACCGTGTGTTAAACAGATTAGACTGGCTGTATATATGATTCTAAACCTTAGCAGCATTTTAGCCGCTTGTCATGCATTTAAGTTTGTGATTTTTCCCCCCCGTCAAGATGTGTGACATGATCAGCACTGAACAGTTATAGCATCAAGCGTCTGAAATGTTTCTGCAAATTCATGTTAGTTTTTTTTATTTCAGTAGAAAATGTTTGGATCACATCATTTCAGTGTTCTGTTGTAACAATGTCATCATTCTGGATTCAACTGTGGAGCGAGATGTTTGAAGGTTGTTCTGAAGGTTGAGAGCTTTACAGACTGTTTTCAGCGAGCTGCGTTCATCGTCTTCATGCAGTTAAAAAATGCTTTGATTAGTTTAGTGACCATGGACCAATCATATTTGATTTCAGTGGAGAGATGTGTCTCCAGTCTTATAAAGAATGTCACTGGCCTTTGGATCAATGAAGATATTAAGTATGGCATCATCTAAAATCTCTGAACTACTGGTTTAATCGCAGGGACACATACTGAAAAACACACCCACAAAGATGAACTGTATTCCATGGTGGCATCTTTGATTTATCTCCAGCATAGTAACCTCCACACAATAACCATGCCCTCCATTTCAATCACTGAGAATGCCACAAAGTGGCAAATGTCCCTCAAACCAACATGCTTCAGTTAGTAAAAAAGGGGTACTCCAAGGAACACGAATTCAACAACAGCAACAATGAGACTCCACTGAAAGAGTGACAAGACATCAGAACAGATTCAAAAGATGGATTCACAAGAAAGTGTAAGGCGCTCTGTGGGTGGTTGTCAATCTCAGTATATGAATGAGAAAACAGTGGATGGCAGAAAATGTAAAACGACCTTAAAAGACAGGAAGGGGCAACTGAAAAAAATAACGGAAGAACAAGAACAGAGGACTGAGGACAGGAACATGGCAGGCATTTGTAGTAACAAAAGAGCAAATGTGCAGACAGCGAAACTCAAAGGGTAAAGAGCAACTCACAGAAGGACCACAGGTGAGTGACAGTTCTTTCCTGTGTACCCTTTTTTTTTCACTTTCTGTCCCTTGCTCCCTCTCGCTCTTTCAGCAGGGTATAGGAAAATACCGTCATCATATTTATTGATAATCCATGCACACACATCGGACTAGCAGGAGCCACGCAGCCAATGTGAACGCAGCAACTCAGTAAGAAAACAGAAGCAGCTCGAAGTCAGGTACAAATAACAATCAGAATCATGTTATAACGTGAAAAGTTTAGTGTTGTAAGAGCATGTGGGAGCTACAATCTGTGGCGAGTGATTAAAGCCACCCAGAACATCAGTGGTACCCATCTACTGAGCATCTTGGTGAGATGAGGCGTCTGGACAGAGCCCAAAGAATACTAAAACACAACATCATGGGAAAGATCATGGCAGCAAAAGCGTTCCACAGATTTGGACCTGATCCTGACTAAACACTACAGTTACCTCATCAGAAAAACAGAATAGTGACCTTTATTTGCTTAACTTAACAACAACCTCACAGATCCAGGCTGTTCTCAAATACCACTCTAAATCGGAGCTCTGAACAGTTTAGTGGCGTTACTGTTTGATGCAGGAAAGATGTTCCCTCTTAACTGCATTAAACTGCTTGGCTGGCAGAACAGCGAAGCAGCGGTGTCAGCCAAATCAGTATATACCCAGCAGGTGAATTAAAAATCTATCTTTATGGAGCAACACATTAGCCAACACTCACATTACCACCCTTCACATAAAGATCTACTTTGTAAGAAATGGGGGAGACGAAAGAGAGTGCCTGGATGTAGTATATAACCCTCAGGTGAATTAAGTCTTTATGGAGTGCTGCATATTAGCCAACATTCATATAAGCATCTGCCTCCTATAAAGACAAGAGTGGGGAAGGAAACGTTAGGGCAGGAAAAGGCACAGAAAAGATACTAAAGGAAGATTTATGTACAGTGGGTGAATTAAAAGTCCATCTTTACAGGGTAACATATTAGCCAACACTTACATTATCATCTCTCACATAAAAATAATTTATAAGGAGGAGAAGAGATGTGGGAGGAGAAGAAGTGAGGAGAGGAGATTATAGGAGGATGCTGTTGCACTTTGAAGAGGTAATGCTCAAGTTAAAAGCGGGTATTTATAGAGACAAGGATCAGAGCCAATATTCGCATTTTATGTTTGGGGAATATTGAGTTTAAGGTAATATTTTCAAAGAAGAATAGGCGAGACGGTGATACAGAGGAGCAGGGAGGAGTAGAGGAAGATGAAGGAGAGGAAAAAGGCAAAGAGACACTAAGATCACGAAAGAGGAGGATGGCAAAGGAGTTTGTTTGTGTGTTCTGACAGGCTCTCTGCAGCAAAGCAATGATGCTAATATAAGAGAGGAAGATTATAAGAGATGAATTCATGACAAAGAGGCTCAGTGGAACCCAGAGATCACAGACCCATGGAGGTCAGACACATACAGCACAACACTGAGAGGGAACAACTGGTCCACTGAGTGTCATTTGTGGAAAAAGTAGGAGGGTGTGGAGAAATATTATCCAAATGAAAACCTTGAAAAGTCAAAAAGGAATGATTAGAAGGAAGATGGAGGGATTGGGAGAAAGGGAGGCGAGGAGGTAGAGGAGGGGCGCATGATGAAATCAATCATTTATCAAGGCCGTGTCCTCGCTGCACCTCCAGCAAAATGGAGAGTTCATTTTAGCTCGCCTCCTCGATCTACTCCTCACACCGCTCTCACAAATGTGTTACGCTAGAGGAGGCACATGGCTGAAATCGTTGTTGGATTCCCCGGAGCCACCGCGGCGCCGGTTATGGGTGAAATGGCCTGAATCCTATTTTGAGCGACGGCCGCCTGGCAGCCGGGCTGCAGCATCCACTACAACAGCGGGACAACAATGGAGTGTGGAGGTGGTGGAGGAAGTGAGAGGAAAAGCACATTTTGTGTGATTTCCACATAATAGAGAAGTCACTGCAACAGCTCAGCCAGACTCGCCCGGGCTTAATTTGTGTCAGATCCTTCCAGAATACCAACCTGAGGGTTCAGCACTTCTTCTGTCAAAATCTGTTTCTGAAATATTTAACGTTGTCTGCTTTGGCAGTCCTTTCTTTTTTAGTAACATTATTCGCAATTTTTTCTTCATCTAGGCACTGTAGCCTGAAGGGCTGACCCAAAAAAGTTGACAATTGGAGTCGTCAGTTGTGAAGACCCTGAATCAACTTGCATTTAGAGCGCTGAATCACTTTCTGCTGTGTCATGTCATTTTACACAGCATTAACAGTGCTCCAACAGATGAGCCACCACTTATTATCGACTGATACATCATCTAAATAATTAAATCTGTGTTTTCTAGAAAGACCAGAGTAACATATTCTCTATGTGCTGCTAAAATACAGCAGAATACAGCAGGGCCTGAGATGGAGAACAGACATGTTATGTCACTTTGCAAATGACAAACATTAAAAAATTAGCTGGATACAACAGAGTGAGACTTTGCATGCTGTTATTATAGCTATCCAACTCTCTGTCCATAGCGCTGGGTCAGCACTTCTTAGTGCAAGATCTAAGAAAAATATATAGATTCTGAAAAGTTTCCCACAGCACCGGTCCATCTATCCCCTCAGCCACATACAGCTTACTGGCGGGACCTTGCAAACATGTCGGCCCACCTTCAAATCCATATGGATTGAAATATGAAATTTGCAGTAGGAGAGCTTGTTAGCTGCTAGCTGTAAGCAGACAGTGACCAGCAGAGTCCTGCAGTGTGTTTGGACTGGTCTGAGAGTTTTCTCTTCATATGAACATAAAGCCACTTGTGATGAAGAACCGCAGCTGAGTACAGTTTCTGAAATCTCTATCATGAGTTCAAATTAGCTTTTTCATTTCTTTGGAATCACATTTGAGCCCAGCAGAAAGTTCAACAGAGCCTCCACATTTCAGCTCTACTTCCCACTTGCTGATCCTGCCAATTAGCACTGCCATCATTGCTAGCAATTTTGCTCATCAGCAATGTCGTAAATGTTAGCGTAATAGCCAATCAGTGTTATCATAACTGTTTACAATAACGCACAACAACTTTAGCGTAATTGTGAACAATAATTCCCACAGTGACGTCCTAATGTAGCGCCTCAGGTCATTATGTTTTAGTTGACACTTTTCTCCGGAGTAACGGACACTAAAAGAACAGTTAGAGGTCGCATGTGTTGCTTAAAGACTCATAGACAATAACAATATCTACTTATGGAAGAATGAGCTGCTGGAGGGATCAAATCCGGTCATCAGCTAGAGGGCATGTTTATAATCAGCACTCAAGCGTCAATGTTTTCTCTGTAGAGACCAGGGCTGCGTTGTCTGATGTGGATTTGGTGAGTCAGGAGGGACAAAAAAAAAAAAAAAACAACAATAACTGTGAGCATCAAAACCTCAAAGCTGAGCGAGCAGAATGGCTTCCACCTGGGTGCTGGATTGAAAATATGTGTTAGATACTTTGATCTGACATGGCACTTTTACACAGTACACAGTGCAGCACATTATAATCACCACAGCCACGGGACTTTTAATTATCTACACGAATTTCATGGTGCAAAACAAAAACATCACTACATTCACTGCTAATTTGTTTTATCATATTGTCTCAAAATATTGAAATTAGAAAATCACAAGCCAACTGACTTTTTGATGCAAAAGAGACAAAGACTACTTTCTAAAAACAGGGTTGTGTTACAACATCATTAGACAGTAACTGACTTAAATACCACAGATGGTTAAATAAGCTAAATACTTCAACTGTCGGTCATCTTATATAACGAGGGAATTAAATAAAACCGCCGGCTGCCTCGACGACACAATGCTAATTCTGAGAAATAATTGCACTAATGATACAAGTTGGCATGAAATGAATGCGTCCCGTCACCGTGACAGTTGTTGAGAATAATTACACCACAGTATTGAACTAAATCTCATACGAATATTAATTATGTTTAAAAGTGCTCCAAGAAGCGGCTTTATAAAGACGATTCGGCCGGTTGCTGAGGCCTGAGTCGGGCCTGTGGAAGCTAACGTGAACGGAAAGGTGAACACAGAAGGTGTGGAGACAAACACACACACGCCAACACTGCCAGTAGCCAGCAGGCTTTTGAACAGCTGTCATACCTGCCTGCTCCAATCCCATCACACACACACACACACACACACACACACCCACACACACACACACACACACACACACACACACACACACACACACACACACACACACACACACATAAAGCACCCCGTGAATGGATGTGACAGCTCAACACAGCGCCACTAGCCCAGAAACACATGTTCCTTTCTACTACGCTTTACACACAAACCAGAACACACACACATAGCGACCGTGACCAGCACCTCTGTCCCACTTCACTTCACATCAACCACCTCTCTGTCTTTCCCCTCGCTCTCTTTGGCCCACTTCAATCACTTTCTTCTCCACTGCTCTTGTCTCTTCTCTTCCTCCTCTTCTCCTCATGTGTATCCTTCTCCCTCTCTGTAGATTTCTTCCCGCTGTCACCCTCCTCCTCTGCTCCCTGATAGATATTTTTCTTCTTTTCACACCCTTGGTTCATCACTCCTTGTTAAGTCTGTCTGTCAGCGGCTGCTGAAACCTGGTGGCTACTTTTACATGCACTTTAAATACACACACTACACAAAATGTTCAGGGATTTGAGACTCACTTTAATCTGAAGTTCTGTCTGAGCAAAATGAACGCTCCTGCACCATTTATTCCTGCTTGGGGAACATTTTCTTTAAACTACAGTACCCAGATATGTGAAGAAAGTACTGATCCTTTTAATGAGTATTCTTGTAGATTTATCACAATTATTACATCTAAAGCAGAAACAAAGTGGGTGCCAAAGACAGTGGAAGGGATGTGTTGACAAGAAGAAAAATATTTAAAAATTTGTTCCTTATCAAAGATAGAGAGAAGACACAGAGAGGAAGAATGAAGGAGGAAAGTAAGCTAGAGGGAAACAGAGGCAGGGGAGGACAGAACGCGAGTCTGCACTGTTAGCACATAATTTTCACCTGCTGATTACCACAGAGTACAAATTTCAGGGGGGCGGACAGCAGACACCGCAAATACACACACGCGCACACACTCACACACACACAATGTGGTAAAAACACTGAGACACAAAAGCAAAAATATCCACAAAATAAGACACACACAGAACCACAGACACATCAAATTCCCATTCCAATTAAATTAAAGTTTTGACACAACTTACTTGAAAAGTAAAACACAAACAACCACAGCCCCAAGACACACACAGGCTACATTTTGTTCCAGGCGAGATAAAGGCATCATCAGTAACAAGGAAGGAAGGCAGCACTATTCAAATGCTTCTCACTCTCTCTCCTCCGTGGATCAAAGGTTAGATGCAGATTGAGCTAAATCTCTCTTCATGCCGGCACCTTCACTCTTTTGCAAACTCATCCCCATTCTCCTGTTCTCATTCTCTCTTTGTCTCACTCACTCCATCTCTACTCTACAAAGGCTTTTGTCTTTTTTCTGTGCGTCAGATAAAGCTCTCGAGTAAAAAAAAGGCTGAGTGAGACTGACAGCAAAAAAAAAAAAATGGCAAAAGAAAAGGGGAGGAAGAAATATGGAAAAATGGCAGAGGTGGGAAAACACTCAACAGAGGCGAACAGAAAGACAAGGGAGAATTCTGGCAAAAGGAGGAGAAAGGAAAGAAAAACAGTATGAAGGAATGAAGAAAACATGTGTTCAAAAAGAAAATGTGAAAAACCACAGGGATGAAAAACGGGAGAAAGGGTGGATACAACAAAGCCAGGGAAAGATAAGGGGACTCTGAGACAGGAAGGAAGGAAGAGAACTTGAAGAAATTGGAGGGAGAAACAAGTCCAATTATCACAAGGAGACAAAAGAACATAATAAATGCGACTAATAAACACAGCAGAGAAAGGAGAGAGATAAAGAGAAAAGAGGAGATTGGTGATGATGGCGTCCTACAGGGTTAACTAGCCCCCTCACGACACACACACACACACACACACACACACACACACACACACACACACACATACACACACACAGAGTACATCAGAGATCTGATGGGCTGTCACTTTATCAAATGAACTGTCACACGTTGTGTCCTTACACCCCCGCTGGGATCCTCATTATCGGTCATGATTGCCCCTACCTAACCTCCTCTATCGTCTCCTCCTCCTCTCCTCCTCCAGCCCCATGCACTCCACCTCTCCTTCATCTGTGGGGCACCTTCTTAACATCCCAATTATCATCTTCTTTGATTTGCTCTCTCATTCTCAAGATGGAGTAACTGGGAACATTTTTTTTTTCCCTTTCTTTCTCACGTTCTTTGGCTCATCTGCCTTCTAGTCTCTTTATTTCTAAATCAGACCATTCAGACAGAAGCTTTAACCATACCGAGACTATATTTTATCTACCTTTTCTACAATCACTCAACAACAGAGTTCTATTTGTCAAGTGAGCAGAGTATCTAATTCATACTTAATAATGACTGTTTCAATTCAGCATAGCATAAACATTCTAGACCGCAACAAAGTCCTCTTCAACCACGAAGGCAACAAACAACAAAACCACAATCAAACAGAAGAAGGTATACACAGGAGACAACAGCAACAATAACAGGGAGATTCTGTCAATGAAGCGACACCAAAAAAAGAGACAGAAAAGAGAAAGAGAAGAGAAAGCTTGAATACAAAAAGAAGAGCCGTCACTCACCTGCACATTTGGTCCTGGTGACCAGTGGTGGCCCTGGCGGCCCGGTTCCTCCCTCCCCAGGTCTGGACAGCAGGACTTTGATCTCATACTCCACATCTGGGTCCAGATGCCACAGTTTGTAGGTGGGGGCGTCCACCACGTGTGTCTCGGCCCAGTTCCCTGAAGTGGTGCGGTACTCCACCTCCTTCAGGATGATTGGCCCGTCGCCGATGATGCTGTTGGCATTGGGTTTGATCCAAAGGTAGGTGGCGCCGACAGCCAGAAGTTCAGGTGGTGCAATGGGGGTGGGCGGAGCTGGGAAATAGGAACAGAGGTGATTAGTTATAGATTCAGATCTTATAATCAGAGAATATTCTATTGAAAATGAAATCAATAAAACATGTCGTCCCTGTTGAATCCTGCTGTTCAGTCTCAGAGCCAATCACAAAACAAATATATCACCTTGATTTGACTGTAACTGTACCCCCACCTGAGAAAACCACTATTGAATTAGAATAAATTACAGAAGTTCTCTTTGAAAACTATATTAAATTCCAATCAGTGGTGCTTAAGTGCGTATAAACTCAACAAATGAATGTTGCACAACCCTCAGGGTGCTCTGCGTAATTTTCAAGAATAACAAACACAATTTCAAATGCATCATTTCATTATGTGGTGTTTTATGTACCACCTGCTTTGAGATATTTTCAGGCCTTTAGTGATTCCTCCAATAAACATATCCATAAAGAATGATGAAAGAAAGTTCAGAGGCAAATATCTTTTAAGCAGATTGCTTTAAAACCATATAAATCTCAATATAGTCTGTTATGATTGTATCATTATGGAATTAGTCTCCAGGCAGTGACTGGATTCCGATTCACATGGTCCAGATCCAGGTAGATCTGTTTAAACGCAGCCCTAGTTCTACCCTTGGACCCTCATAGACTCCTGGAATATGTTGTTCATCTCTGTGGGAAGGAATCAGCTATGAATCAAAGCTTATTCTGCCATCACAGCTGCAGGCTGTGCAAGACAGCAGCCACTAAATGGTTACAATGTGATGTACATGTAAAGTAGAAGCAGGCACAGTTTTGCATTTAAAAACAGCTGCCACTAAAAGCTAAAAAGGAGACATTTTAGAGAGCAAGTTCTCCACCTTTAGCACTAATCCATCACTTTGTTGACATGTTGCTGACAGCTACTTTGCCACTAGACTTTCACATTATGCTACTTTTAAAATAATGGCCTCTGTCAACCCTAAAAGCATAGGATGTTTTATTACTCCCTCCTTTTTTTTTTCCTCACACCAAACTGGAGACAGCCGCTTCTTTTCAAAGTGAGATAACCGACATCCACATGAAAAGTGAGACCTCTTCGAAATGTTACACAAAATGGTAAAAAGGAGCTCTAAAGCTCATAAAGGACTGAAGAAGTGGGGACTAAAAATAGACTACCACAACCTCTTCACACGTATTATATAAGGATAATTAATTACCATTGGAGTTTTACTGTTGGTCATCACATTGCAACAGTGAGATTCCTGCATGAGTCTGCATGGACAGCGCCTGTATTTCCCAGGATCAGCACCTTGGACAGAGGCACTGACACTGTTTTTAAGCAGAATGATGAGGCGATCTGCCCGAGCTCCACAGAAAACACAGAAGACATTCCCTCACGAGCGGACTGACCTCTTGATAATCTTAGTATCGGCTGAACATTGTGTATTTGAGATCAATGAAGTTTTCAATTCTCTGTAGCTCAGCTGTGACCTAGAAGCCTCCAGACAGGAACAACATTTCTATCCGAGCCACATCTTCACCTCTATTTAGACACATTCAGGTGTGTCTGAAAAGGGTTATCATGATATCACAGACTGCATAAACTTGTTATATTAATAGACATGGGGACATGCTGAAAAAAGAAATGCATGTATGACGTCGGACAGATCATTCAAACATGTACTGGTACACAATGAACTCATTGCTCCATACAGTAAGCTTCTAAAAAAGCTGCGACTTAAAGAGTCCTTTTGAGATTGAAGTCTAGGTTTCTAAGTATAAATCTTTTTTTTTTTTTTTTTTTGTCCGTGGCAGGTGCTTTGTCAGTTGACAGCTACGTTATGCTAGCTAAGAATAATGGCCCTTCTCCTCCTGCTGTCTAAAAGCAAAGTCCTGATCTCACTCTCCAAGTTTTTTACTTTCCTCCAGGCTGCATTAGAATATGTATGGCGGCTGCGGGACCGATGAATCAACTGTCAGTCACCGCACACTCATCCATCTCAACTATATGGAGGCTGTGAGTGTGTGTATGTGTGTGTCTGAGTCTGTTTGTGCATTCCTGAGTGCAGGAGAGAGTGAAAGACAAAAAAAGCATATCTATGCACCTGTGGGTGAATGTGTATGTGCATTGCATACATCTGAATGCATGTGTTCCAGTCAAAATGAGGTACAGCTATGTTCAGGAACCTTTGCACCAGTGGTTCCCTTCCCAAAATAAAATTCAAAGTAATACAGAGAACAAGACATTAATTTGCCTCCATTATCCTGAAATTAGAGGGAACATTTTTTTCATTTGTGTGTCCAATTTTCTTAATGGTTTCATCTCTATTATAATAAAAGAGAACTTCCTTTACCCCCAAGAAATTTTTTTAAGGGTGATTCACCGGAAGCAGCCAAAATTGGTCTATTCCCGTTGCTATTTCCTTCCCCTGCTCAGAAAAGGGGTAGATTTAAATACATGCAGAACAGAGAAAAGAAAAAAAGAAATCTGCTGTACAGTAACATAAATTGCAAAATGATGAGCTGCAATGCAAAGTAAAAATACTGTAGCATTAAATGTGTCCAATCTTTAACACCATCCTTTAAAAAGCAGGCTGTTAACTGTGTTTTACAACTGCTGCAACAGAGACTCAACTCTTCATTAACATCATTTATATTCAACAACTTCCCCTGATGTTACTCCACAGGAAGAAAGAGCAAGATCGTTCAATCACTCCCTCCCTCCGTCTGTTTCCTCCCACCATCCCTCCATCGCTCCCTCTGCCAGCTCGTTTACAGCGAAGAGTTACAGAGGCCACCCAGTGACACACAACCTGGCACCCACGATGACACGGGGTGTCACACATACTTGTACCTATTATGCGCATGTGAATCCATCTACACAAAGTCATGCACACGCACAGACATCCATATACTTGCACATACACACATTTGGACCTGGAGGCTAGCCCTGAGATACGCAGACATATTTTATTGTGTACAATTTTACACACAAATGTATCCATCTGTGCACAGAAACAAATCTCCTCACACGCATACAGAACTGGTACACAGACTCACTCTGATTGCTCATCAACTACAGTTGGTCTTCAGTGATCACACAGTGACGCTAACGAAGTGTGAGAGGAGGGATGAAAGGAAGAAGGGAAGAAGAATGAAGTGTGTTGGTGAGTGGAGGGCAAAAATAAGAATCATGGAGGGTGGGAGAAAGATTTGGTCAAGTAGAGGGAAGTGAAGAAGGAGGAAGAAGAGGAACACTGGATGAGGGGATGAAAAGAGGGGTGAACGCGTGCAAAAATGGAGAGGGGTGAGGGAGCTTGGAAGAAAAAGTTAAGGAGGGTTAAGAGGAATGATGAGTTAATGAATGAGTACTGCTGAAGCCTAAAATGTCTTCAGCAGTACAGCCCAAAGCCTCGAAAACAAGTTTTATAGCATTGCGATAAAAAGTATGTGTTTGTTTTGTTTTTACAGATTACCCGACAGGTGTTTGTTACAACTTTGTAACAAGAAACCTCAAACAGTCCACCAAGAGTTTAAATTCACAATGGAGTACCTGTTTGCCTTAACTTATCATTCTGCAGTAAAAACAGAGAAGCAACACAAGAAGAGGCACTGTTTTCCCAGTTTGCCATCCCCAGGTAACGGTGAAACAGATGGAATAACTGTGTAAACTCAAGACTGGAAAAGAAAAGGTGATAGAGATTGAGATTGGGGTTTCTGAGGCAAACTGGGATTCTCACGGTTCTGACTGTTTCCTGCTCTGGGAAGTAGCAAGGCCACTAGCGGTAGCCATGTGCTAATGCTGTCTTTGCAAATAGAATACCGCAGGGAAACTCCAGGCGGAAGGAAAGTTGAAGCGTTGTCTATTTCCGCTTTTAAAAAAAGTAGTTTAAAGTCTGAATTTGCAAAACCTAGATATTAAAATCATAAAAATATGAATATAAAACAGAAGAGAGCAGACGTCTGCAGGAGTCCTCCCGCAGGACACCGTTTCTTCTCTGCAGATGCTCACACCGTAGTAAAAACAAGCAGGGCTCATGAAGTTTTAAAATGGGATACAGCAGGAGTGCAGCACTGTAACTGTGGGCCAATAAAGACTTCTGTGTGTGTTTGTGTGTGTATGTTTGCAGCAGTCCCGGCCCCATAAAGGTTTTATCTTGCGTGTCCTGGGGCCTTGTTGTCAAAAGACGCATCGCACACTCAAAAATGACCTGTGTTACTACACCCTGAGGGAGCAGAGTATATGGATCTAGTTTTTTACTGCACTGTATTACAATCCCAGCATGGTGTTTGAAGATGGGACAAAATGTGTGTGTCTGTGTGTGAGTATGTGTGTGTGTGTGTGTGTTTAATCTTGTTTGGAACTGTGTGCATGAATCATTTTGTTTTATGTGAGTTAGTCTAAATAAGGCTAAACAACTAAACAATCAATCTGAATGATGAGGAGGAAGCCAGTGTGATAAACACCAATAAGAAAGTAATATTGGCTTTGTTCTCAAATTGGACTGCTTTAAAAAGGACCAACTGTAGATGAAGCTGATGGCTGTGAACATATCCACCTAAGTGTGACAACAGAAAAAAAATAATAAAACTCACTTTGCTTACATCAACAAAAAAATCACATTCAACAACACCAAGTACGACTTCAAACCTTTGTCTGATCACTCCAGAGCATCCGTACATTAATCTAGCCAAATGCTATTCTTACAAGGAAAGCTGCCTGGGCACACTTGGACACAATCCCAATATATGTGTCATTTCTTAATGGCTTGTTGGCAAAAATGAATCCGCAATATAGCAAAACATTACAATGCGCATCAAGATACTTATGTGACAGTCAATTCTAAAATATAATCAATTTACAGGGTAAAACAGCACAGGGCCCAGTTAAGATCCCTGTGGTACACCATGACCATTAAGTATTTTGTTGTAATTTATATTTCATGACAGCATCCTAAACCCAAGGCCAAACTGATTTGTGGGTCTGGAACCAGTTACATTCTTTCAAAACTGTAGTACAACCTACAAGTGAAACAGCTGACACGCTGTAGGAAGACATGGGAGAGACTGGAAGACGATGAAATCATGTTAGAAAACGGTGAACAATAGAGCACGAGAGTCAGTTTGGCTCTGCTTATCAGGTACTTCCAATCTAAATGGTTCTCCTACCATTTCACAGTCTGCTTCCTCTGACAGCCAGTGAAACAGACACACACACACACACACACACACACACACACACACACACACACACACACACACACACACACACACACACACATACACACAGTTATACATTCTGAGGAGGAGGTGGTAAAAAAAAAATCATATAGAAATGAAGGAGAAAAAGGGAGGGAAAGGAGTGAAGATTTAGGAGTAATGGCTGTTTTGTTGGTGATATTAGTTTTTTATCACCTCTTCTCTGGTAGCAGTTTATAACCTGCCTTATAATGTGAATGTGTTTGTGACTGTATATTTCTGTTGACATGTGTGTCTGTGGCAAATCAGGAAAAGTGCTATTAAATCTTTTCCGGGGTCTGCGTCGTGTTTTCTCAGAAAGAGAGAGAGAGAGAGAGAGAAAGATTCAAAGATAGAGAGAGTGAAATAGAGTGTGTATGTGTGTGAGAGAGTGATGGAGAGACAGATAGAGGAGGACTCAGCCCACCAGAGAGGAGAGAAAAGATATCACCCAGGTGGCGGAAAAGATGGAAAAATCAGCTGCACTGAAAACGACAATCGCTCCACTAAAATCAGTTTCTCTCCCATTTCAGCAGCAGGGGAGGTGATAATAAGATGGTCCAGATGATAAGAGAGAAAGGTTTTCCTCCTGTCCATGTGTGGCTTACTTCCGCCGTTTGTCTGTCACTTCACTTTGGGTTTTCATCACATTTTTTGATTTGAAAAAGCAACTTTAAACAGAAGGAAATTAGATTGTATTTGGTTTGAGGCAAATTTTTACTTTTTCTCTGACTTTAAGTATAAAACCTGTTTCTTACAAGTTGGGTCTTATATTTTCATAGTTCTGGCCACTGGTTATAATATAAAACATGAAATGTTAATGTTGGTTTGATTAAAAATCTGTCTGATTGTCTGACTGTCCTTTAGTGATGTAATAATTCTCTCAGGAATAAACTCACTGATCCTTTAACCAAAGTAAAGCAAAATCAGGAATGCCCCTCTCATGTCTCTACACACCAATACGCCTAATTATTCTAATTTTACTTAAACTGGATAGAATGCATTTAATTAGCATGTTAATATTAGGAATATGTCTAAAGTTAGAAATTTTTCTTTGCTCACGCTATATATTTGTTAATTCTACTCCTTAATTTTCCGTATGTTGCTTCCCTATCAGTAATACGTCCCAGGTCTATTTCGCAGCTTCTTGAACTCAGCAGTTCATCTCAGAAAGAACAGATAAGCAGACACATACACACACAAGCACACACACACACACATACACGATCCACCTCAGATATAATCAATTCAGCTCATCAAGTGTTAATAACCACCACATGCTGCGTGTTTGAGTGGAACAAATTCATATTGGAGACGTTTTATTGAAAACCAGATGTACATCTGTTTTGCAGTATTGCAAAAAAAAAAACAAAAAAAAACCTGATCAGTTCCCAAAATCCCCATTCAATATTTCTTGAACAGAGAGTAGCACTCAGTCTGTAATGTGTTGTCTTTTAGTCAAGCAACAGTTATCATTATTATTTTTTTTTTTTTAAAAAAAAGGATCCTAATTGTGGCTGTGTAAATTATAGTGTTATTTTGGTTGAGTTGGTGCCACTTTTTAACCTCTCATTTTAGTGAAAAAACACAGCAAAGACATCAATCATTTTGCTTATTCATTTTAAAATCATATCTCCTATAAAATCGACGGATGGGAAACATTTTCTAACTACAGAGCTGTCAGATTTCAGAGCTGACTGAGTGCTCACAGCTTTGGTCATGTGGAAAAAAATTGACACCATGTTATTAGAATATGGGACAGTTAAGATAAAAAGTCAGTCAATAAAACCTTGTCAAGCTGAACTATAGCCAAAAAAAAAAAAAAATCAACATCAGAAGTAAACTGCATTCCTATAACAGACTGCACAAATCTTTTATCTTCTAGTTTTTAATATCCCAACTTGTGGTGGAAAAGACTTCTCTGTGAGCACACCATCCACCTAACATGCCGGTGACCTGACAGCCTGAGCCCTGCATGCTGCAGATTAAAAAAAGAGGATGATCCTGCCTCACCCTCATGAATGTACTCCACCTGAGGAGAAAAGGTCTGACTCACCCGTCGACATGCTATACAAGCGACCTGCTGACTTGCCCTTGCATCATCCTCCACATCTCCTGGCTTTGTTAACATGTAAAAGGTGCGAGATGGAAAAGTTCCAACTTATTACAGAGTCCAGTGAATAACACTGAACCCTTTTAGGATTGTTTTGTTGTGGCATAAAGTCAAACTGACGCTCCACCTCCTTAGTCTTAAACTCAGCTAACAAAATAAGACTTAATATTGTTTCTGTATTTCTTTATGACTGTGCAATCTCTCTCAATCAGTCGCTTATTAACCAGCTCAACACTGCTGCTGACTTTTATATAAATACATTTCTCCAAGTCCTGGGGATTGAGTGCTTTCAGTTTGCTGTGTGTGTGTGTGTGTGTGTGTGTGTGTGTGTGTGTGTGTGTGTGTGTGTGTGTGTGTGTGTGTGTGTGTGTGTGTGTGTGTGTGTGTGTGTGTGCATACACCTGTGAGTAACACACTCCATACTCCCTCAGGCCTCTTACTAAGTATAATGAATTCAGCACTTGTACACACAAATACACACAATGGGAACATCCTTCTCGACTGCCTGGTCACAAAGAATACTTTAATCAAAAGATTCATAGCACAACCACACCGCCTTCATCTATCCTAGAGGAGAGACAAGAAGTAGAGAAGGAAAGACAGAGAGGATGAAAGAAAGAAAGAAAGAAAGAAAGAAAGAAAGAAAGAAAGAAAGAAAGAAAGAAAGAAAGAAAGAAAGAAAGAAAGAAAGAAATGAGATCTGTGTTGGGTGGTGGTTGGGTGCAAACATGAGTATATTTTACACTCAACAGGGAGGCAAGAATCATGGGAAATGAGATCTGATTCCACTCTCTTCACAACAAACTCACTGTGGCAGACACCTGCTACTTCCAACTCTACACACACAAGCACACACACACACATTCTCCCGAAGTACAAAAACAGAATAACAGATGCAGACGCACACATACATAAATATCATGGAAACGCAAACAAACACCAAACATCCTGCGCACATATTCATGCACACACACTCAGCGTGTACTCCATCCATCAGAGTCCACTTCTAAACAGGAAAAATCACTCTGTGTTCACCCCCAGAGTCCTCAAACAAAAGCAGAAGACATTTTTGGGACTGACGCTGTGCAGGTTTGCTTTGAGATGACATGAAGTGACGATGCTCACTGTCGCTGCTAGCCCAATCACCACAGCCTTTAAGTTAAGTATTAAATGAATGAAAAAGGAGTCAAACTTATACATATTTTTGGCCTGGTTTTTCTTCAACATCCCAGTCTAATCCCTTCAACAAAAACTTTGGACGCTCCCAGTTTGGTGCAGACAAAAGCCACAGTAGGAGACTTCAGTTTTACTCAAAACCGAGTTAGTATGAATTCATAAGCATTAACTCATGAATGCGCTTAATTCATTATAAAGGCAAGGGTGGGTCTGTCTTTTCCTCTGCTTCAAATGCTGTTCTGTGCTATAGTATTAATGAAGTTTTTTTTTTTTACAGTCAAGCTTTTCTTTCTAAGCTTGAAATGTGAAGCTGTCACCGTCCTCAAACTACAGCAAAGATGGCAAAGCTGCTTATATAGAACTCAAGTCTTATCACCAAGGCAGTATGTGACTTCCTGACCAGGTTACCCAGAACACGAGTGTTTCCTTCTGCCTTAATGATTCTGTCATCAAGGAGAATATTCACGAGATGAGGGTTACAAGACAACCATGTCTCATCTTTCCGTAGTACAAATACAGCCCTTGATTTTAAGCTCATTTCCCCAAATTTGCGAGATTGTGTCAAACAGCTGCATCAGTTCTGCCAAAGTGTCCGTGAACATGAAAGTAAACTTGTACCTGCTCGCTTACTGTAAGCTGCTGGGGATAAGAGTCCCAGATAGAGTCTAATCTCTGAAATATGGAGACAGACAGAGAAGGTGGGAGAACTTGAGGAAAATGGAGGAGAGCCTAAAAGAGACACTGATCCTCTTAGCGTCACAGAAATACTCCCAGACAGCTTTTAATGAAATGAGAATTATTATTACGTCTGTTGGCTTCCAGGGAGCAAAAAACAGCAGGACACTGGTCGTGGACACATCTCTTCCTCCAAACTTTTGAGGCATTTAGCTGCTCTCATCTACACAAACATACAGTCAGACAGTTGATGAGATGATGGTGCAATGACAGAAACAACTGATGGGACTTAAATTGTCAGCTTTGGCTTTTCTTCTCTGGTCAGGGTCTCACAGGTTAGATCTCTAATATAATCACCTTTCTTCATTTTTACTCCTTATTTTCCTTTTTGTTAAGCTCTCCTGTTATACGAGTTTCGTTCGCCTCCCTTCACAGCTTTACTGTCGTGTGGCTTCTCCCCAGTCTTTCAACTTTTCCCCTCCCGATCACCCTCTCCTCTCTGCTCCCCTCACTTCTCTCTGACCCTCTCTCTCTGCTTCTCTACCTTTTCTTTTTCTCACCTTCAGTCCTCCCTCCTCCTCCTCACCTACCTGTTCATGCATTACTTATATTTCTCTTCAGATATTCTGTGTGAAGTGTCCAGTTTCTCCGACACACACACACACGCAATACAGATGCACATGCGCACACAGACCGATGCACATGAAAGAGCAATGGACATGGAATACCAATGACATGACAAACTTCCCAGCGTACACAACACAACACACACAAACTCACACATCCCCTAAGGCGAGCCCTTAGGACCTGGTTAAAGAGGCAGGTGGAGTGTACACTTTATGGGTCTATGCTTCTCTTCACATACACACATGAACACACACACACACACACTTGCAGATACATTCACACACCGATGTAGGCAGATGAACAAACTTGCAGAACTTTTCACAGAAAATACAGGAAGGTTTTCCAGTTTTCTCTCTCCTGTGGAAGCAAATCTTTCATAATTTAATTACATCTCAAGCTGAGCACTCAATGAGGAGGTTTCCTTTCCCAGAAGTGCCAGAAACATTGTTCCTGTGTCCCTGAAATGTAGTTTTCCCAGAAAGAAGAATAGTGTAGACATTACGCATAGCTGGTGCAATGCCTTTATTTGATACAGGGTTATATTATAGTCAGAGCTAAATTTTAAATCTTTCCCTAATATGTTTTTCCCACTTTAATTTGCAGCTGGTGTTGTCTGTTGTCCACCAAACACTTCATCCTTCACCCACATATTCACAATAACTAGAGCACGGATTCTGTTTTCTGTCCAATAGTTAGGGTTATTTCTTACTCCTTTTCTAAACAAAAACAGTTTTCAGTCCATTTACAGTTGGTTGTAATTTTCTGTTTGTCACCTTCCTGCATTTCACAATACTTACAGCTTCCTGTAGATGTTTCAAATTAAAAGTCCCCAACAGCCTATGGGAATAATGACTTCTCTATTATTTTTCTTGGAGAATGCATTTTACTTCATGATATCTTCCGAAAGCAGCACTATATATTAAAATATCATCCAACAACTGCAGGCTGCTCAGTAAAGGAAACTTTTCTATACTTGTTTGGCATTTCTTATGTGTGCCTTTTTCAGTGTTTGACATCTCATTTTGGAATAAAACACCCCACTTGAAAGTCAAACATACTTTTCGAGTGTTATTTTTCTAAATTGCAGGTTGTGTTTGTGTTCACACCCAGTGGGAGTGCTGAGCGTCGGTGGGTTTCCACACATTTGACACGTAGAGCTGAGCTGTCCACTCTCCTATTGATTCCCTTATCAGGGAACAGACACATAGAAGATGCCGGGAATGAGCTCTGGGCTGCAGAAAGCTCTATGGGCACACAAGCATTCAGAGACACTTACACACCGTGGTGGCACTGCTGAGTCTAATTCTTGGACTACAATCAGCTTTATGACCACCCAGGGAGACTTAGAAAGATGGAGCAGTGTTCCTGGAGAACACACACACACACACACACTCTGCATGGTGTCCACAGGGCACTGGCTGACAGTGGCTCTCCTGGATCTTTGCTACGCCCCACTGAGTCTTATCTCTGACAGACAGAACACACACACTGCTGCCCAAATAGCCATACACAACCCTACACAACACACACACACACACACACACACACACACACACACACACACACACACACACAGACAAGAATGCAGATACACAGCCCAAATACAGCCCCCCTGAGACACAGACGCGTCAGCATGCAAGCTTGCTCACTCTCTGACACACACGTACACACACAAGCACAGTAGGGGGTATGGTTGAGACCTTGTTGCCCTGGGGCTTTGACTGCATCTGTTCGACAAGAGCCATACAAATGAGAAACGCACAGGAGCAGAGAAAAACATCTGTGTGTGTGTGTGTGTGAGATTGTGCTGTCATTTTTCCTGACATGTACTTCAACGACATCCTTTATTGTTTGATCACACTGGACAATGACTGTGGTTACGTGTGTGTGCAAGAATGCATGTGTCTTGTTACAGAAATCCTGACTTTTCCCCAACTGTAAAAACATTTCTCAACTTCTTTCACTGGTAGCTATTCACTAGTAGCTTGTCTATTCTCTGTGTGTTTTGTACTTTTCTTCTTATCTCCTTTAATACTTGAAAATAATTAATTCTTTCCCGTTTATCAGATGTTTTCCCATGACAACAATACCTCTCGATGTCGCTAATGCAAAGATGAGTCCATTTGAAAGCGAGGCAGGGAGGAGGTTGTGTTTACAAGAAAACGCTATCACTGCATGTTTTCTTTAACATAACAGCGTTAACTCACAGGAAGGTGTGAAGCGAGGCGGAGGTGTGAATACGGAGAGAATGAGGAAGTGAGGGGACAAGACAGACGGAATACTGAATGATGGAAAGATGGGAGTGGAGATGTGAAGTTGAGCATGGTATTAATTATACAGTTCCCTCAGCCTTTTTTACTTCCTGAGCCTTTAGATGAAGGTGTCAGCGTGAGCAAAATGGGAAACTGTTTTTCTTTTCTGCAGCAGGAAATAATTAAGAACAAATACTGGTTGTCCATGCATTGTTGCATTTTGTGGTAATCTTTTCATGTCCTCACAGCATTTGACTGTTTGCTGTTTGTGTCTGTGAAAGACGCTATTTCATTAATTTCAATTTTTTAAGTTATTAAAACTGTTGTTTTTTTATAATAAGCTGCATTTCTTACTTAGAAAAACACAGGACAGACAAAAATTACCTTTTTTAATTGCAGAAGGGGGTTGTCTGTTTGATTCTTGTAAATCCCCTCTGCTTCAAGCATGGCTTAAAACTTTTTTAATGATATAAGAGAATAACAAAAAGATGACAAATCAGAATGAGGCTGTTTTAAAGGGCCACATTCAGCCCACCGTCAGCCAGTTGAATAGGTCTGGTTTAGTGTTTGCAATTTGGGCCACTAGCTTAAAAGCCTATTTGGTTGTGGAAAAGTTCACATCACTCTGAAAAAGTTTGAGACTGTGGGTGTTAAAAGTGATTTATAAAGGACGGGAGACATCAGCCACTCTCCACCATCCCCGCCTCCACAGTCTCTGTGTCAACTTGACGAGTAAGTGATTGTTTAGTAGTTGCGAGCACATAGGTAGGGTTCAGTTTATGCTTTTAGGACCACATTTGTGCAAGCAGAGCAGAAGCACTCCCTTGCAAGGATGGCTGTTGGGGATGCTGAGCTCATATCACATGCGCACAGAACGCCGGATTTGAGAATATTTAATCACCATCTGGAAGATGATTCGCATGGTGGCTTGAAATGCCAGTCATTTCACTTTAGAATAAATATTACTCTGTTGAATTATTGATGATTTTAAGTCTGAGTCGTTTGTCTGCATTCAGATAGAGCTCCATCAGAAGGTGGCCTCTGAGTGTTTATTTTTGGCCTTCTTTCTTTCAGTTTGTCAGTTTTTCAGGAAGACATCATCTGTTCGGCCGGCCAGCAGTGTTGTGTCACAGATTAACATGCATGCATGAGCACATGGGACACGCACACACACACACACACACACACACTCAGTGCACAGAACGGGCCCTGTAACATGAGAAGTGTCTCTCCCTAGATTTCCCCTGGTCACACCTGGCTGAACAAAACACTAATTAACCCTGATTTCACTTAGCAGCTCAGGGGGGACCAACAAATACACATACACACACACACACACACAAACACACAACCACAGTTTGACACCTCACACATGAGCACACAGCATAAAACAGCATGCAGATACACACACAGAGACACAAATTCAGCTGCGCGCACACACACACGTTTCCACCACACATGAATGAATAGAATGAAAAAAGTCGCAACTACACAAATGTACAAATCAAGGACAATAACACAAATTTAGCAACAGCCAACGCACTGAGCTTCAGGGAGGTTTGCTCAGTGATGTGCACGTGTAATACTGCATATCTCTCTTGTTCACTGTGCTGGCATGGACTACTCCTCTGGCACAATGCATGGCTGACAGCACCTGAGCTTCACACTCTCTCACACACACACACGCACACACGCACACAAAGGACAAAGACATACACGCTCAGAGACACATTCAGCAGGACAGACACTCACACACACGCACACACTCACATTTGGACGTCAGGAGTACAGCCTGTGTGTTCTGCTAACAGATGGTAATGACAGTTTCAGTCCCTGGACTATCATCTAATCAAAAAAAAAAAAAAAAAAAGACACAAATACACACCAACACACACACATATATATATATACACACTCCAGCCTCCCTCCAGATTTAACGTCATTCACACCAAATAAGGTTAACAGCATAATTCATACTAAATATGCATTGAGAACATAATTTAGGCCAAAGCCTCTCAACATTTAAATGCATTTCAGTGATGCAGTTTGAATGCCATTAAAAAACAATCACAATTCAATCCCCCTGGCACCAGATAAGGATATTCTTATGTGTAATAGAAATAAACATAATTCACATAAAACATCATAAGGCAAGAGATGTGTGTTTGTCCAAATGCACCTCAGGAATCCAATTTTAACTTCACTGAAAGCACTGTATTGTTAGAAATGAACCCTCATCCAGCAAATAACTATAAATTGTCATAGTGTAAGAGGGCCTGTTACACACAAAACATTCCTCTGTGTCTCCACCTCAAGGTCTGCCTATAAATTTGCTTGAAGTGCAGTACAGAATATTGTCAGAGGACAGCTGCAGAGATCCAACCAACCAAACCTAAACTCAGCTCTACACTCACTGAGCAGATGTAGCTTTAGTGTCTTCAGTGTCAAGGACACTTAAAAAGGGAATAGTAAGTTTGTGAGAGGTATCCTGTCAGCTTTATGTGTTCAAATTTGAGAGATACAGGAAAATACATCTGTGGCTATAGTGGTACCCAGTTCTCTACCCACTGCTAACTCTTTAAGTTAGCAGTGGGTAAACATCACTTTAAGACAAAGCAACCAACCAGTGTCCAAAACTAACAATTAAGCTATCATAATATCTTATAGCGGGTCAGTGATTAACACAGCCGCAAAGCTGTCTCAGTGCTAAGCATATCAGAAACAGTTTTGACTGTTAGGAGGCTCAGTGTTAACACTTACTTACTCACTGTCACTGCAAGTGATAGCTGGTTAAGTGCTAATACATTAACACAAGCTATATTGAGCAATATATACACAGAGCTAAAACTATAGCATTACAGGCTTTGTTAAGTAATTGTGGGTCAGTGTTTACACCTATAGACTACGTTGAGTGCTAGCAGGCTCACTGCTTAGACATTAGAATACAATAGCGCATCAGCATCATGGACGTATAGTGAGAAGTAATTACAGAACTGCAGACGAGCCCTGTTCAGTCCTTGAGAAGCTGCTCAGTGTTGACAGTAGAAGGTTCAAGCTAACCCATTAGAGGATAGTATGTTGTCCTGCACTTGTTGTACTTTTACTAGCTTGTGTATGTTTTTTGACAGCCTAACATGAGGCAATTCAAGTCGAGAGAAGTTTTAATGTTGAAAAAACATTTCTATCTGCCAAGAGTGGAGACAAAGATGGACAAAAAAGCACAAAACTCAGAGTACAAAAGAAGGAGAGTGGGAGAGGTTAAGGAATGTAATTATGTCTGACAACAACAGATAGCTGTGATGCTTTAATTCTATCAAAAGCCTTACAACAACATTATCCATCCTCCTCCGTACATCACAGTCGTTCTCAGCAAGACAGACCTGTTTTTTGCTGTTGTTCACAAGAACCATGGGATGGAGAGTGGGATGGCAAATCACAGAGATTCCTTCATATTTTCTTTGTGTATTGAGTGTGAGCGCAGAGCTGAGTAGATCGCATTAGGGGATTTGAATGTCCTCAGCGAGGGGATTTGTTTAGCAGCACAGATAAATACAAGAGGGACAGAGGAAACAAGAGGTGAGGATGGGTGGAAGGAAAAAAATGAAAATGGAAAAAGATCAGCAGTGAAGGGAGAGGAGGAGCAAACTTTTTTTTATTTGCATTTAATCTGATGGCTGCTTTTGATTTGTAGTCAAATGACTGTTTGCTCTAAGCACTTAGATCCAAATGTTCCGATTACATTTTAGCTTAAGTAGTTTCCAAGTGAGATAAAACATTTTTTATTAGTGTTTGCCAACATCGTGTATTCTCTGCTTAATCATGCATTTTATTAAAGCTACAAGTACTTACTTTGTGATATATTTATATGCATATTATATATTTCTTTAAAAAGCTGCCCCAGTATATCACATTGAAAATAGATTACATTCCTAACATGCTCCAAATTTCTGTTTGGTATCTTCCAGAGTCTTTAGTAGAATTTAAATAAGAGTTCTGTGGGGGTAAAGAGTGCATGTCGATACCATGGGCAGACAAGCACATGTTAACACAATGGTCAGAAGGTTTCTTTGGGGTGTTAGAGACAAAATGTAGGCTGGAACTCTATTATCCCAACTTCACCTGTTTCCCTGCTGAACTACAGCTGCACTTTGTCCTTATCAAGACAAAATGTTTGGAAAACTCAAACTCTGACACTTTTCAGAATAAATTAACACCTTAAAATTAGATGACTGGGATGAACTGAAGCCTCTAAAAATATTCTGTGTTTTCTATTTTCAAAGACATAAACAAATTGTGGGTATCTATATCAAACTTTGACAGGAAATGAGGGAACACAAGCTGCAGAAGCACGGGAAGAAAATTGAAGTGAAAGACTGACAGAGGCAGACAAAAATGGAGTGAAAGAGGGCTCATTGTGAGTTCTAGTCACTGCTCTGAAGTCTGTTCAGTATTCAGTCCTCAGCATTCTCACAGCACTAATGAGCAGCAGCCAAACACACACGCATACACACAACGAGACACACCACAACGCAGGCTTGTTTGTCATGTTCTCTACATTTAAGAAGTTGTTGCATTTTACTGCATCCATGCTGATCAAATTTGTCAAGCACGGCTCTGCTTTCACCCATTTAAATTCATCACAAACACTCTGCTTTTCAAGTGACTGGCTGTTTGCTTTCCACTCATGCTTTATGTGAAACCAGATAAACAGCACAACGTACCTTTGACAATGAGGTCAGCATAGTTGGACACCCCTGAACCGCCATCAGATCGGATGACGCAGCGGTAGCGGCTGGTGCTGCGCTGGGATGTGTCGCCAACGCTGACGGTTGCTGAGAAACGCCTGTGGTTCACAACCCTGGTCACCATCAACGCAGTGTCCTTACCATTCCACTGCTGCGTAACAGACGAGAAAGATAAGATGAGTAAATACTGGAAAAATCTTTACAGCATGTTCTGATCACGAGGCAACCACTAGGGCCTTAAACTGCTGTTCCTCAAATGGTGACTTGACGACGTCCCCGTGGACAAACTACGACATAAATGAACATTTCTGCCTGTTACAAAACACGGAATTGGTCTCCATAGCTAATTTCCCACTCTTTTAAAATATATTAAGGCTATCACAACACATTTTGCTCAGCTGCCTGTTGAAGGTCTATAATAAAACATCACAAATAAATGCAATTTTGGCTTGCAACTTTGCATATACTGTTTGTTGCCAGTTGAAAAGTACTGCATGTTAAAAAGTTAGAGAGTTAAATATGTTAGGCTAAGACACCTGTCCGTCAACTAAACTGGCCCTGATTTTTTCAGCCCTAACATCTTGAGAAATGGATTACAAAGAGCTTGAATCTTAACAATTCATGCAGAAAAAAAGCAAGACTAAGCACTTCCACACATCTGGGGGACTCACAAGAGACCGATTAAAGAAAAGAACAATTAAAAGTGCAACACAGCAATGAGCCAAAATAGATATCAAAGACTTTGCAGGAGACAGAAGCAATTTAAAGTGAGCAGATCAGACATTAAATTAAAAAAATGTCCTGCTGCCACTTTCTGCTTTGCATATGATCCCCCCCATCTCCAGATCCAATCTTCTTCTACCACTGTAGTATCATCCAGCAATTTGGAGAAACATGCTTTGCCCAACAGACCTGCAGTCATGAGGGTCACCGCTCTTCATTGCAAATGCCATTACTGTACACAGCAGCATTCTCAGTGGTATACACCCATGTGCAGCGAAAACATGCAAGTCTGCCATTGCATGTGAATTCGAACCAGAATGAGAGAAGATGCATCACCGCACAAAACATGCACACACACACTTGTCACTTGTTCCAAGATGGAGTTACTGGTGCGAAGCAGAACAAGGACTTTTGATCAATCCTGAAATAGAGCAGGGAGGGCTGCCACTAACTTTTTATTATTTTTTTTTTTAAATAAAATTGCATAAATAATACATAACTGGATTTTCTACATTGGCTTCATGTGATTTACAAAGCGTATTTAAAACTTTCAATGGAATATTTGATGGATCATCAGATCAGAGTCAATACAAATCTTACAACAGGATACCTCAAGGAAATGGCTAAACTCTCTACAAGTGACCATGGAATAACAGCCCTTAGGTTACTGCCTTCACCTGTAGATGTGCAAGTTTCTACACTTGGATATGTTTGGTAATTAATTCTGACCTTCCTTTATACGAGTGCAGCATGTTGATATCATTCCTGTACAAATGTGCTGATAAGAAGGTACTAACCTGTAGCCAGAGTTTATCATGCTGAGACCATTTTCCTCCAGCAGTACACTGAAACGTTGCATTCTGACCGACGTTCACCTCCACATTCTGCAGACGCAGGAAATGAGGCGCCTTACCTGTAACACAGACAGTAAAACAGATACTGTATAAACACCAAGGAAGAATATTTTCTAGAGATAAAAAAGGATATTTGTGGTTGAACCAATCAAACTGCTCATGTGAATATGTTTGGTTGGTATCATATAATGCATACATATTCCTCAAAGAAAGGATATAAACTAAACTACGGCTTTTCTTTTTTTAAATTACTTTTTCAGAAATCACTTATACCCTAGCCCCTGAAAACAGAAGCCTGATTGTTCGGAGTGAGACAGGGAAATTCAGGGGATGGTGGGAGGCACATGAGCAGGCAGACAATGAGACGGACCGCCAGACACTGGATGACTTTGGCCTGGCATTAAAACCAGCCAGCTATTGGTTAATTTCATTTTGACCGTCTGCAGACAGAGATAAGTCTAACAGAGTATGTATCGATCATTTAACAATGATAATTCGCCGCGACGCTAATGGTCAAGTTGCTGCAAATGAAAAGGACTTGGATAAGAAGGTTGTTCTTTGGTACCCTTTTCTCTACTAGTGCGTTCTTCTTTGTCTTACTCTTCTTCTGCATTACCTCAAATGTTTGTTTTCCAGGCTATTTTCTCCCTTCCTCTATGAAAATCTCTACTCTCTTCCTCTTGCTTGCCACCACTGACTCACCCACTTTGACTAATCTGATTTGTGACTGGCACAGATGAGCTACTTGTTCGGTGCCAGCCATTCAGAGGGGGGAAAAAAGGCTAGAAGAAAACAAAACGAGACCGTTAGGAAGACAGAAAAGTGAAGAGAGTGCTGAGTAATAAGTAGGGTTACAGGGGAAAAAATAAGCAGTGTAGAAGAAACATGTAATAATTGTGTCAGCTTCATCTATATTTTTCCAAATGAAAAAGGAAAGAGCTTCTGGCCGCAGCTGTTCCTTTTTGTTTTTAATGCCTTTTAAGAATTTATTCATGATGGTTTATACTTTATACAACTCTTTCCTGCAGTTTTTAAAATCTCTAACAAGACTCGTTATCTAAGAGTAACAATCCTGTTTTTTTTTTTTTTTTTTACTCAACAAATATGCCAGTAAAGTTTAATTGAACTGAGTAAATTAGGAAATCACGCTCGGAAAAAAAACACAGTGCCAACAAGATTACACAGTTAGAATGCGAGAGAATAATACGGAGTAGACAGAGTGAGGTAAGCAGGCCACAGAGTGTTGCAGTAAGCAGTCCGGAGTTCTGTGAAGCAAAGTGTTTCTGTCGGATTTGAGTGATGAAGACCCTGAGTTTGGACCTTCTTCCTGGCTCTCTGCAATCTGTCTGCAAGCCTCACAATCTGTCCTTTACACAGCCTTCGCGTGTGTGTGCAAGTGTGAGATAGCTATAAAACAGATGATGCTCAGTGGGGCTACAGTTGTGCAGGGTCAACCGTTATGAAACACACACACACACACACACACACACACACAGAGTCACTTACGGCAGGGGTGAGCCAGAACTCGTATGTCGTCGATGGCGATGAAACCTGGGTGGCCTTGAACTGAAACTGCTTCAAATATAACCTGAGAGGGGAAAGAGGCAAAGAAAGAAAGAAAGAAAGAAAGAGAGAAAGAAAGAAAAGAATCCACTTGAGACATAGTTTTCTCTTTAAGTAATGCATATAAATAAAATAAATAGATAACTTTCTTTCTTTCTTTCTTCCACACACGCAACATCTTGACGCCCCTGCGAAGCTCATATGGAAACCCCAGGGGAATTTTTCCACTGAAAGTCAGCAACTATTCCTCTCTTCACTTCATCCCCTCATCCTTCTGTCTTCATCCTTATGCCAACCACATATGCCGTTCCTCCGCCTCCTCCTCATCCTCCTTCCTCTCGTCATTCCTCTCCCATCCTCCTGCTGCATTCTTCCCTTCCTTCAATCTTTTGTTATTTTCCTTCTTCACCTCCGCTCTGCTATTTCTCCTCCCTTCATCCTCGATCCCTCCCTGCTCCTCTCATTTATTCTTGCTCTTTCTGCCTCCTCTACACTCTCCATGAGCTCTTTTATTCTCTTCCTCTAATTGCTCTTTTGTGTCTTTCTCAATTCCAGTCCCATCGCACCACTCCTTTATTTTTTACTGTTTTAACGTTGTTCTCTCCCACAGACGAGCTCACACACTTGCCAGGGTGACAGACAGGCAGCTCTGTCAAGGGGCCATGCACTCCTGACCCGCACATAAATACTCATACACAAACACACTCCGAGGACGCACACACATATACCTCTGTGCTGTCAGTATCCTCAACAGTATAAGCTGGCACTCAGTCTGAATACTAAGGACGTCTGGGAAATCTTTACTCGCTTCTTTTCCTTCAAAAAATAAATCCCCCTCTCTGGCACTCATGTCAAGAGAAGAGAGAAACTGATATTGGGTTTTTATGTGACGGGTCCTCGTATGCAAAATTCTGATCTTTCACTTCCATAATGTTTGTTTTAAGAAAGATCTATATAAATGTGTTCTAGCTGAATTGACTTACAAGTGAATAGAATACAGTTTAAAGAAAATCCAGATCTTTAATTTGTGATCTTTTCTTCGAGTACATGTTTTTAACTGACATTGCATGCGAGCCATGTCCCATTATCATGCCCCTGTAAGTACTGATTGAAAAACAAAATGCAATCAAATGTATTTATGTGACCTAGCAGACATCATAGTGACCCAGCTATACTAAGTGGTATTAGGACACAGGTTCTGCTGGGTGAGCATGCTCAACGGCTCAACTGCAATAACCAACAGCAACATGCATATTTCAGATTTGGTCTGTTCAAAGGAGAATGACAAGTTCTCTTAGACGTTAGTTCTTGCCCTAGCAGAGCTCTGTACTTTAATATAACAATGTTTTTTGCCCTTTATGAAAAAGAAAGGGTAATTTCTCCATGGGAGGTGACTCCTCATTAGGGAGGGAAACACACACACGTTCAATGCACTTAGGTTACCATTGTGCTTCAGATCTGTGTACGCCACACAGGGGGTGCCTTCATTTACTGGACGTAGTTCAGTCATTCGGTAAAACACAGTCGCTTTTGTGCTACCTCAATAAAACAACACAGCAGGGTATGCCTCCGCACCTCGGACAGACCCATACACACACACACGCCCACACACGGGAAAAAGTGAGAGTCATTAAATGGTAAAGGTTTTGTGTCCCCATATTAAAGGAATACACTAAAGGAGAGAAGCCTTTTAATCATCTCACTACCTCTTAAATGATGAAGCTTCATCCACAGCTCCAACCAACCATCACACCATGACTTGAAGCTAATAACAGGCTGCTTGTTTTGTAGACTTAAAACTCCTGAGTTGATGGTAGACACCTGCAATCACCCGACATACAGTAGGCCCACACGGATCATGTAAAAGTGTTATCACATAGCAATGTAATCTGCAAAGCTGTAAAGAAAGATTAATGTCCTCTTTGTTAAAATCTAAATTCCTCAAACATTGTGAGTTCCCTTTAATGTGTATTCATCGTTTTTTCTATTATTATCAATATCAATTCAAATAAATTACAGCTAACTGTGCAGCATACTAACACAAGAGTTGCCAAACCAGTCCCAGGGTTCCATAATGCGCATAGTTTACTGGTGCTAGAACCAGTGATTAGTGACAGAAATTATAAGCCAAAGATCGTTTTTATTGTACTTCTCACACATAAACTGTCAATACGACACAGGTAGATTCAGCAGTTGACTGATCTCCAGCTGAATGTTCACGTTCATAAATCAAAGTAAATATTGAATTTTGTGTGGAAACATCATCCGCAGGACAACTGAAGCATCAAACATTGACCAATCTGCCTGACACATTAGGGAGTTTAATTATAGACCTCAAGCACATTAAAAGAGGAGTTTAATATCTTTTGCTGTACAATGAGATGATGATCAAAGAGGAGCAGGCAGCTCTGTTAGGGAAAAAAAATAAAAAAGCTTCATAATTTTTCTGTGTCATTTTAACAAGCTGCCGTACGACTGTCTACATCATTAATCGTGTGCTCTTACGTCTTGCAAATCAGCTTGTGCAGTGATAGTACTAATGGAAGCTCGTGTGTGTGTGTGTGTGTGTGTGTTTGTGTGAGTGCGTTACCTGATAGGAGTTGGGCCAGAATGTTGAAATGGCCAGCTCAGCCTTCACCCAGCCTTCAGTAACAGTATCAGAGGCGTTCCATACTGGGTTACCCTGAGCGCCTCCATTCACCTGCAGGCAGACAGTGAGAGGACAAGATGAAAGGACTGAACGGGCCGTCTGAAGGTTTCAAACAGTAAAACTGGAGGGTTCTGAAGTGAAACTAAAGTCAATGTGGGATTTTAATGTCTACTCGCTCTGTTCATTCAATTTACTCTTTATTCCTTCATTTTCTGAAACTTCTTCCTTGATAATTGGTTAATTGACCGGCTGATTACTTCACTCATTAAGAGCTGTAATCCAGTGCTTTGTTAATCCCCTGACTCGCTCGCTTCAGATCCTCATCAATCTCTTGATGTCATGTCTTATCTTTTTATCCATCTTTATACTCCCTCAGTTTCTGCCTCACTGGCCTGTCTATTCAAGATTCCACCCTCCACACACGGCTCCCTTCTGACCTTCCCAGCTCTGTACTCTACCCATCTGTCCATCAGTGTCTCCAGACCATGACATAAAACATTCAGTCTCGTAGGTCGACAACACAAGATCAGCGCACTGGTACATGCATGGGCCCGTGGTTCTAATCTTCAATGTTTTAATCACTTTAGGAATTCTCATTCTTACACTGCATTTGTGTCCAAATAAACACTGTATCATAAGTTTTCTTACTTTACATTTTCTTTACAAAAGCACACAGCATACTGGCCTTAACTTTATCCCTGCTGAAAGGGAATAGACGAGCTCTGTCATTGCACCTGTCCATCAATCATTCTGTTTCTCACATACACACAGAGACAGACACACACACTCACACACACACACACACACACACGCGCACACACACACACACACACACCTCTAAATAAATATTAAATGCCCCAGGGCTAACTTCATCCCTCCTTGACAGAGAACAGAGGTCTGTTTGTTTGTTTACCTGCTTAGTTGTTCAGTCTATCAGCCCCTTCATCTATCCCACCCTGTCAGTCAGTCAGTCGCTCTCTCCCACACACACACACACACACACACAACACCACACACACACACCTTGATATAGACGTTAAGTGTGCCCGGGCTGGCTCCGTCCCGGCTGGACAGGGAGTACAGGAAGTCGATGCAGTGGGTGTCGTTCTCCTTCAGGGTGGGCATGTAAAGATGAGCCTTTTGTCCTGACGCCCGGCCCGACGCATTCACGACCATGAACGAACCTGCAGCAGCAGAAACAGGAAGAGAAAGGCAGGAAACAGTTAAAAAATATAATCAGAATAGTACAGGTGAACTTCAGATGTTTCCTGCGTTAACAGATTCTAAGAAGAATAAATTCACCATGTTGGACATCTGGTTTTACTGGTTTCTACTGCTTCTGCCATTCCAGTTAAGTTCTAGAGGCCACAGTCATCCACAATATTACTTAGATGGATGTAAGGACCCTGATATAGTCCAAAACAGCTGACTCCCTGAGTTCTGTTAACACATGATTGGGCTCTTGCTCAAATATCCCTAAGTAGAGCCGTGAACATAAACAGATGTTGAAATTCATTCATTTTTGTCATTTGCACAACACGGGTTTCCACAACTTGTGTTTGTCTTTATTTTAAGCATTAGCAAAGAAAAAATAAGTGCTGTGAACTGGAGGGGTATTTTGGTTGGCGATATATCTTGCGATATGTAAAATATAAGGATTTTCACAAGGTAACTCGATGATGAATGGCTCGATGAGGCAGAATTGTTGATAGACATTCTGATTGTTCAGCTTGACTGCAACAAATACATAAAATACATAACCACAACTTTAAATCTGTGAATTATATCGGTTAGGTTGAAAAGAACTTTGCCTACCATTACTACACAATGATGAAATAACACTGTATATGTTGACAAAACTCTGATATGAAGCTACAGGTGAGCTTATTTAACTTAAAATGAAAGTATTAGTCACTTCAAAGCTACAAAACTAGTCAGTAAAAAGTCAATCAAGTATCATGTATCTTCCACCATGCTAACTTTAGCACGGTTAGCTCCATACAGCTAATGTACATACAGCAACACAAGCAGCACTTTGACTGCAGGTATCACAGAGATGGATGCTAACAGCTAGTAAACATGACGCTAATTAGCTATCGTAGCATCCTTGCTAGCTTCTGGTCACCAAACCGCCTCCAACTCGACGAAACTACAAAAAGGTAACGTCATAAAGTCACTCAGTGTCAGTCAAAAGGAGGCAGGGCGTGGTTAGAAACCTTCTGAGCTTTCTCAGACAGGTGTTAAACACACAGCGCGACGTCCTCCATGTTGTTAGCAACACACCTGAAGCTCAACGGTTGTTTTCCCTCCTGCCAGCATCGTCCTTTCAAAATAAAAGCACCAGCTGTTCTCTTATAACTGATGGGTCAAAAGTAAGACTCATTAAAGAGGTCATATTAATGCTAATTTTAAGGTTCGTACTTTTATCTAGGGGCCATACTAGATCAGGTTAACATACTTTAATTTAAAAAAACAACAACAATATTTTTTCTCATCTGATGCATTGCTTCAGCATCCCTGTTCACATTGTGTCTTAAACAGTTAAGCTATGGAGCTATGTCAGTGTGTGTGTGTGTCTGTGTGTGTGTGTGTGTGTGTGTGTGTGTGTGTGTGTGTGTGTGTGTGTGTGTGTGTGTGTGTGTGTGTGTGTGTAGATATAAATATCAATATAACTTCTTGCAGTTCATTTCATAACTCTGCCACTCACTACTCCCGTAATGAATTGGTTTTCACCTTGTCTTGTTTTGAAGAGTGTCAAAGGGTCAAATGAGTTCCTATGACATCATTTTTCTATTCTTTTGTACTTCAGGTTACAGATCAGTGTCCTCCTGATTTCTGAATGTTCCTTCCAACTTTCAGCCGTGGCAGAGACCTCCATCAGACAGTTAAAACAGGTCCCAAATTTGAGCGTGCTGCAGTATTTGGCATTTGAGCTGATGCTTGATGCGGGGCAAAAAGCTCGAAAACACTTCTAGCTCTTTAATTCACTGAAGCTGTATATCAACGTCTTAATGTATCCACGCCCCGAGGGTTCTGAACCACAACGTAAAACACATTTTCTCTGTCGACTCGCGGTTTAAGTGTGTTTTAGTCTCTGCTTTATGGCACAGGATGGGGCTTTTATGGGTCGGCCGGCTCCATTTGGCTGACTGCCATCAGCCGGACTGTGAGTTAGAAGTGACTGGGAGACTATTTGGCAAGAGAGCGGGAGAGGAGAGATACTGAATCAAGCAGGTGTGACTGTGCGCCTCCATCAGCTTCTGTATGTGCGTATGCACTCTAATGCATAGGTGTGAAAGCTAACTGAATGAATGTAGAACGTCCCGCTTTAGGGGTTTTTATCTCTTTTGTCTGTTTTAAATTGCGTTGGGACTGTGGATGTGTATAAGCTGATGAAACGAACCTGCTCTGTTATGTTACACTCGACTGGTAATCAACATAAAATCCCTGATTAGCTATCAAAAATTCAATAATAATACAATATTTCCCAAAGTATATGTGAAAAGCGCATAATTCAGGGACAAAACACATCTATTGTTCAACATAGAATTCTATCGCCGTGTGTAGATTTCATATAAAAATAATAATAATAATAATAATAATAATACTAAAAGAGAAAACAATAAAGAAGTTAAACAAAACATGTCATAAAATGTTTGGTTTTTTTAGATTCGTTCATTGGACTATTGAGGCATGTTTTTGGAGACTGTTGCCTGGATGTGATGGCATTTTGATTTTAAAGGGCAGTGCAGTGACTTTTGAAGTGGAAGGAGTGTACAGAAACAGCAAAACACACACAGAAAGTTGGTATGCTATACTTGTGAGGACGTCATATTGACTTACATAGATCTCCTGGAAGCACTGCGACCTTAACATAATCCTGAATCTAACCTCAAACAAGAAGACGAAGTCTGAAGCCCCAAATAAATCTTTTATTGCAGTTTTTTATACCCCACAATAAAAAAAAAATTCACACAGACACACAAAAGCAAAGTCAACTTCCTTCTGTTAGTTCAGATCATCGTGTTTGATTTTGTCAGGATGCAGTAAGGAAGACGTGAAACACGACAGCATGGTAACCTGTCCAGTGTTTTTCCTGTGTCTCATGTGGCTGTGATTGTGAGGGAATGGGCTTTCTTCAGTCTTTGGTTTGGGGAGTGGGGGAGCAGACGCGTGACAAGGAATTTGGCCAAAGTCTGAAGCAAAACCAGAGTTAAAGTCACAGATTGTGTCGAGTCAAGTCAAGTTGATTCCCATGTCAAGCATTCCTTCTGCTAACCAGCCCTCGCCTCTCTCCATCCCCCAAGTAGTAGAGAGTGCAGGGCTGGAGGGGTTGTCTAGTTGAACACGTTGGTCCCATCTGTCTGACTCATTGATCCTGACTGTGTGCGAGTTAGAATCCCTGGTCTCATCCACGACTGTGAGGAATCAGCCGTCTGACTGTGCTGTGTACTAACAAATCCAGGGCGCTCTCCATGGTACTGAAGTAGCAGACGGGTTTGTAACTCTGCCTCTCCACCTCAGCCCGACCTTTTTGTGAGTTATTTCTCTGATCTATCATATTTTCTAACATAGACAGTACTATAAATACTCAGTTCAATACTATCTTGTAGCCTTTGCACTTAGATAGATAGTGAGAGGCGTCACCTTTATGATGAGTGTCAAGTAGCAGTGTGTCGTCTTGGGATGTTCCCAGAGGAAAAGTGTATCTTATTACTGAAGTGAAATGATGGTTTCTGCATGTGTGTGTGTGTGTTTGTCCACAGGTGTGTGTATGTGTGTGTGTGTGTGTGTGTGTGTGTTAAAAGTAATCTATCCTGGGTCTCTAAGCAGGTCTTTCAAGAGTGAACTGGGCCTGATTACATTTCTTATTCCCGCCTATGTGAACATCCATGGATGCACACACACACACACACACACACACACACACACACACACACACACTCAGGTTCATTTGTCAGTCCTCTGCATTTTTTGAAGACGGATTTGTTTCATTTAAAATTCTGTTTTTTAAATAAAGTCGACGCGACACACAAACGATACGTGTGATGTTTGCTATCAAGCGACTCCTGACAACATGACAACTGTCTGTGTGGGGGAGGCAGAGGTGTTACAATGTACGCACAAACACAAAAAAAGAACTAACGTGAATGCAGATATATTCACACTTTTACAGCAACTACACGAAAACAAAAAAGTGCTCTTAGATATACATCTAAAACACACAAACACCCACACACACGGGCGCGCTCATCAAAAAGATCTCTTTCCATATGATGAAACATCTCTCACACACAGACAAACATGCTTTCCTTTTGTCCCAAACATTCTCCCACACAGTAACAAACACAACAAACACGAGAACAGAGAGACACGCACAGGCACACAATAACAAACACACACACAACCCTCATTTCACACATTGTTTCCCAGCTGTGAGGTCAGAGAGGTGCAATCTGTTAACGTGAGAAAAACTGATGAATCTGTCTTCCATGTCAACACGCGCGCACGCACACACACACACACACACACACACACACACACACTCACACATCAAAATAAGTGGGTCAACTCGGTGCAACAAACGTTCCAGCACATGCTGCCACGCGAGACCAGCTGTTTTCACAAATACTGTTGAGAATTTGCGACTCTCCACTTTTATTTTTCCAAAGCCGTCTCCATCAAAAGGAAGGCAGAAGCCTCGACTGGGTCTTACAGCCGCTGAAGTGCCTTTTAGCACAGCATTTAACCCCCACCCGCTGTGGGGGATCTTGCACAGTGCTGTTGATCTGTTTAGAATAGTATTCAGTCGCTGTGAGACTGAACGAATGAAGGTTCAGAGTGGAGGACGCCACTCACAGTGACAACAGTGTGATCGCAGAGAAGCTTCACACCCACATACGTGTCACTAGTGCAGTGAAGGGTTGGAATATACACAGAGATTAAGCTATTGGGAGAAAAAATCACCCAAAATACCTGATTTAGAAAATAATTAGACAACTTAATATGTGACAAATGTCACAATATGGGTCTTTAAAGGTGATATAAATGAACTTTTTTTTCTTCCTGTTAGGTGTTGTTGTAAGTGTAGCTGTAAAAATCAATCAATATGTTACAAAAGTTGACCTGCTGGATAGTGGCCATGCGGGAGTATCAGTAGATGTAACAAGACACATCTTGTTAACACACTTATTCTGCATTCCCACACAATATTTCTCACTCTTACATCGGTCACCGTGTCAGTGTTATAAATCGATGTAGTGACTCGGCGACAGGCTTCACACAAGCAATCATAGCTTGTCATCGTTAGGTGAGCTAGGGACTCATTTGCAAGAGCAAGAATGTAAAAATGGGAACTGTGGCGTGTGTGATGTTGGCCGTAATGTGTTTGGTAAATCCTAAAACAGGATGACAAAACGGCGGTAAGATTTTTCCACCTTGACGCACCAGCATCATCATGCCACAGGTGAAGTAAAAGTAGAATCCATGTTAAACACTGTAATGTGAGTGTTACGTCTGACAGTTCGGGCTGTTGTTGGGTTGATACCGGGCCGTCTAAACCTGGTACAGGGATTGTAATTCTGGTACCAGACTTTACAGGTGACTCTGTTGTTTAGCTGCATAACAACGTCACGATTCTACGATGCATCACTTGAAATAGTCCTCTTCGACGTCTCTGTCTGTTTTGGGACAAGTTCTGTTTTTCATGCAGATATTATGACAGCACGTACTTACACAGCGTGAGTTTACTGACATCCTATGCTTATCTGGGCTTTTGATCAAATGTGACTTATCTTTGAAAGTTTAGAGCATTTGATCTTTAAAGACCTTTCAAGCTGAAGTATTTCAAAATATATAAAGTACATATGTAATTCAAAGCCTGTGATGTGCGGTGTAGGAAGAGACAGATTAAGATCACAGGAGTTATAAAAAAAATAAAATAAGTGTTTGAGCCGCCAAGGCCCTCAGAGTGTGTGGTATGAAATGTTTCACAGTACTAATGTGGTCTGCCACAGCACTGCCGCAATGAGCTGTGTGTGTGTGTGTGTGTGTGTGTGTGTGTGTGTGTGTGTGTGTGTGTGTGTGTGTGTGTGTGTGTGAGTGAGGGAGAGGGAAATGAGAAAACCTGGTTAATAGTGGGGTTTTCTCAGATCAATACTAAAGGTGGGTCACAGATCAATAGTAATACGGCTGGCCAGTTAGCTCACGATACACACACACGTACACACACACACACACACACACACACACAATACACTGCATGATCAGGATCACAACAAGCACGCACACACACTCTGTCATCCGTCACACAGTCTCGAATAAATCAGACAGCGGATCGGTACACTTGATGCCGTGTTACAGTCTTATAAGTATGCGGCCATTTTGATTAAATCTACTACAAGGAACTTTCATTTTTGGTTCATTTTGATGGCTCCCCTGGACAACAGATGCTGATGATGGTGATGGTGTATCGTTACCACCAGACTACAAATCTCCACCTCACTCACAATCTTCTAAATTAAACCTCCATAAAAGGAAGTTTTAATATGACGACTAAGAGAGGATAAGGTGGAATCCGATCCGGTGACGAGCACTAAAAATACCTCGAAGAATTATACAGAAATAGCAGTCTCCTCACTGATGGTCTTGCGAGCTTATGTAGGTCATATAGAGGCAATTAAAAGTTCCTTGTAATACATTTAAATACTTTATCCAAGTTACAGTTTTAGTGTATGTAGGTTAAAGTTGTAAGGATACATCAGTTCAAAGTGTATTGTGGTGCTCTGGTGTGACATCAGTAAATAAATGGTGTCCCTCTTGCTACAACACTGTTTCTGACCCAACTTAAGGCTTTGGGAAGTCAGGCAGGGCTAAAAAAAAATGTTTTCAGATGCAGTGGCAGTTAGTTCTGGGCACAAACACTTAGTTTGGTTTTCAAAAAACATCATGATTTGGTTTAAAATACACTTTTTTCATGATGTCAACCATGTCCTAGAAGGTCTTCATGGCAGAGAGCCCTGTAGGCAGAGCTTTATGTAACTATGTGTCCCTAAAGGCCACTTATATGCTGATGTAATTAGTTTAATATATAATGTTGGAAGTCATCCTCCATCTGCCTTTCACTGTTTCATTCTTTTATTCTGAAAGGGCATCTCTCCTCTTTCCTGCTTTCAGACCAGTAGAAAGACAAAAACTTCCAGCAAGGCTGAATGTCTAGAACACAGTCTGGAGGTCTTCTTATTTAAGGCCTCATGTTTATATGACAGCTCATATTTAAAAGTCTGAAGATGAAAAGGTAGAGATGGACTGATACTGGAGCGCTTGGTGAAGCACTTGAGTCACATAAAGAGCCGGTGGAATGTATTCAAGAGCACATTTCAATTGATAGCTTTCAATTGAAAGTGACGGTAAAGAATCCAATTGAATTCAGATGGTTTTTACTGTGTGTTTACCAGACAGGAAGACACATCTACTGAGGAAAACAAATCCTTACTGTCCGTGTGTGTGTGTGTGTGTGTGTGTGTGTGTGTGTGTGTGTGTGTGTGTGTGTGTGTGTGTGGGAGGACAGGGGGGTTACTAAGTCCCTTTACAGGAGCTGAGAGCTGGTTATGAAAGGTGTAGGACGCTGGTATCTCTCTCTCTCTCTCTCTCTCACACACACACACACACACACACACACACACACACACACACACACGCAATCACACACACGAGCAATCACACACATCATCCCACCTTCCTACTTCGCCCTTTAGGGATGTGCTAGCTGTCATTTTTATTCCATTAGTCTCAGCATGTCGCTTCATATGATGCTGAAAAATAAAGAATGTTTTCTTTCTTTCTTTCTGCAAATCATTTTCATTTGTTTGTTGAATGAGGACAAGGAGTGAAGAGAAGCGGAGAATCACGTAAGGACAGAAAGGAAAGAGGAAAGAAGGATGAATGAGAGGAGAGGGAGAAAGGAAACAGGGGAGGAGAGGGAGGCGGGAAAGGAACGAGGGAGCATCAGCTGTGGCGCAGACGCGACTCGAGCTGGATGACAAAACACACTGTCGTCGAGTAAAATGACTCATCTTCATCACCATCATCGTCGCCATTAAAGGCATGGCTAAGGGAATCACTGGAGTCGGACACAAAAAACATCCCATTGGTCCTCGGCCCATTTCACACATTTAGCACACCGAATTCCCCCTGAGGTCTCACACACACACACACACACACACACACACACACATCCAACCAATGGAACCCATATGTTCCATGTCCTGAATGGGTAATGGCCCTGCATCATCATCAGCACCATCATCATCATCATCATCATCATCATCATCACATATATACAAACATATGTTGAAATCCCATATAATCAAATCTGCAGTGTTTGTCTTTGTATACAGGTGCATGAGCACACACACACACACACACACACACACACACACACACACACACACACTCATAAACAGGGTAGTTTGTGCTCATCCTCTTCACGCCCTGATTGTTCTGTTCATTTGGTTTCCTGCCAACACTCATTCATTACCTTTTCTTTCTATCTCTATTCACCATGTGTCCAGTTATCTATAACCTACATGCTCATCAATCCTTTCATCCATCTGGTCGTCGTTCCGCTGTTTGTGTTTCCCTCCACCTTTGTTTTTCTACCTCCCTTTCCTTCATTCCTTTACTCCATTTCAGTCATTGTTTATTTTTAGATGTATTTCTGACAGATAACTCTGACATCTCTGCATATCTACGTTTATATCTGGCATTAAAATCGATTAAAACACAGGGTTTTTTTTCCCTTCTGCATGTTCTGTGATTTTCATTGTATGTGTGCAGCGATCTGAACATGGGAACCAGGTTAATGATACGATCTGCTCGGCTGAACACAGCTGGAGATCGGATCCCTTAACAGTTCACTTCCTGCTGTCGTTTTATGTTCCGCTGCGATTGTAGACGTAGCACACTTCATTTATTCAACAGATGCAAAAAAAAAAGGTTGATTGTTTATTTTTGTAATGCTAAAAATCTATCTATCTATCTATCTATCTATCTATCTATCTATCTATCTATCTATCTATCTATCTATCTATCTATCTATCTATCTATCTATCTATCTATCTATCTATCTATCTATCTATCAGACCAACAGCCCTGGGACTGGGGAGCAAGGCATGTGTAGTCGATGTGTGCAGTCGGATGTTGATCAGTTCACCCATTAAACAGCCCCCTCCTTTGCATAATAAAGCAAATATTGGTAACAAACAAAGGAAAGAAAAAGAAAGAAGTAAAAAAAAAAAATGCGCATAGATAAATTAATTTGGAAATTAATGAATAAAAGGGAAAAATTCAATGGAGCAGTGAATCAGTTGTTGAATTGATAAAAATGTAAATATAGAGGCAAATTACAATATAAATTTACACAAATTTCTCACATTTTTATAAATTAAGTATGTTTCTTTTCAATTCAATCATTATTATTCATTCAGAAACACTCTCGTCATTGATTAAATCATTTATTGCGACAAATGATATACAGTTAGGCTCGGTGCTGAAGGCTCCGCTCCAAAAGCTCCCCAGGTTTGACAAGCAGCATGCTAAGTCAATCCGGGGAGCACGATGCTTTGTTTTTTGTGCTTTTCGTATTTATTAATTGAGCCATATATTCATCTAATTATTCAGTTTTGACGGTTCTGATCCTCCAAATATTGGCTGGTTTGTCAGCAAGATTACACAAAAACCGCTGAATGGATTTTCCATGAAAGTTGGATGGAGGATGGGTCTCAGTCCAGAATACAACCCATTAACTTTTGGTGTGGATCTGGATAAAAGGACGGATCCTGGAGTGTTTTTTCAGTGTTTTGTGTAATTTTCAGGGAATAATGCCTGAAGTGTGATGAAAAGATCTGGCATGTTTGGATGGAAGACAATATAATTTGATGTGGATCCCGATAAAGATCCACATCTAGCATAGATTGTTTTCATAGATTTCACACTTTGTGTGGAAACCTGCAACCAGCACACATGTACAGCTGAGATAATGGTGATTTAAAAAGGTACCAATGGCAATTCGTCTTGATTTCAAGGGGACTGTTGGGGCTTTGCAGAGGTATGCGCTCTACTGAGTGAAACGCCTTGCAGTAATCTGATAAGTGACAAATCAATAATTGAAGTGCCATTATCAGGGCAGTGGGTGAAAAAAAAATAAATGCAAACAACTCATTGGTCTGTGTGGATGTGAGTGTGTGCTGCGCGCTCTCTCTTCCAGTTTCATCGTCTCCATCCTCCTTTCTTTCTCCCCCCCACCGTCCATTCCTGTCTGTCACCCTTTTTAAAATCCATTTATAATCCATCCTCCTTTTCTCCCCGCTGTCCTCTCTCCTTCCTGTCTTTCCGTCTCTCTCAGTCATCAGTGGCTTGTAAACACAGACACCTCGCCATTAGAGGGAAATTTACTTTCAATATGAGTCGAAAGAAAAAGCTTTTAAAGCATCAAAATCTAATTCATTTACCCCTGTTACAGAAAATGGAGCAGGTGGTGTGTCTGTGCATCTGTGTGTGTGTGTGTGTGTGTGTGTGTGTGTGCGCGCCTGGGGAATGTTGTCACTCTTCACAGACCTCGTAAATAGCTTCCATAATGCTTTTTTTTTTTTTGTTTTTCCGCTGGTTTACATTGCGCTTGGCTGGCTCTCTTCATCCCCACAAAAACACAAAAGCCTAAATTTTGACACTTCGCCAATACCTGGTGGTGGAAAGGGAGAATTTAGGAGGCCAAATAAAAAAGAAAGGAATCACAGTGACGAAGCAAATATTGGCAACTTTGTCCTGAAAGAGAGAAGGGCAGGATGATCAAAGCGCCAAGTGCTGAGAGGATGAAGGTTCAGTTCCCTCCAGGACAGGACACGTTTTTTTGTCTTTCAGGGTTTGCATGAAAGCATCTGGAAACACAGGAGGAATAATGTATGTACTGTGTACGCACGACATCTCCTTCTCCGTCTCCAGCGCCATCAAAGGACATAAATATTCACAGCACCCCGAAGAACAGAATAAAGGAACTTTTATCTAAATAGGCTCCATAACAAAGTTTTTTTTTTTCCTACAAAACAATGCTGTTTTGAGGTTCAGACATGAAAGCGATTTGTGCAACAAAGCATAAAGAAAGCGCAGACTAAATCGCTCTTTAATAGATCAATTACATCCCCAGATTTGCGGGTTGAAACACAACGTCGATGCAAGATGTTCACAGAGTGCGATGCTCTCAAATGGCTCCCTGGGGTCTCTGCTCAAAGCGTGCAGGGTTTTTTTTTGGCTGTGTAGCTCTTAAATCTCTCTTTCATTCTCCTTATCGGGTGTTTTGTGTCTGTCGTGTTTTGGATTAAGACGTCCTGTGAGCTCTGGGCGAGGATCTGGTGCGCAGTTCTATCGGCATCCAAAGACTCGGTTTACATTTGTGATTATAATGTTTTTTTTGTGTTTTTTTTAGAGAGAGATGTGATTTGATGGTGCGGTGAGACAGTGTGCGTCCACATGTGGCCTGGAAACGTCTGTCACACAGATCCAGTGGCTGTTTTTTCTTTCTTTTTTGTAAACTTCATATCATTATTCTGTCAACTTTTCCTATACAGCAGCTCTTCTGCACGGTGTCTTTAAAAGGGCTTGTTTTTCTGACTGAATAGTGACCAGGGGCTACACAGTGGGGGTGAATTTTCAGGTGCCGTGATGAGGGATTATAAATCCTCACTGCAGGTCAGGCTGCACAAGGAACCACACATGGGATAACATGAGGGGAAAAACATAGAGGACGAGAAGGTTATTTAATTCTTTTATACAACATATGTAATTTCTAGAGTACATTACATCTGGTTGTGTCTATTATGTCTACTTTTATGTGCAAAAGATGGAAATGTATTCATAAAGTGCTCAGAATGGCCTTGTATTGCAATATAATTGTGCAGGAGCAGCACTGCAAGTGTCACTTGACTTGTTTCTCCATCTCCTGTCATTTCAAATCAAATGTACTTGTGTGGCCTCAACATCTTGAACAATGCGGCTTTACAGCCCAGCCAAAGCTCTCAGAGAAGACAAGGGAAAAAAAAAAAAACATAAGCTCAAAAGGTTCAGGTCCTGCTCAGAAAAAACACAAGTATAAGGAGGTTGTACTAGGAAGACTCCCTGATGTGAACGTGAAGCTGGATGCTGCTAAAAACAAGCAGCGGGCTCGCAGGTGCTGCTGTAACCACGGAGGTTTATTATGAATGATTTACGGGACCCTGAAGTGAAACTATCTGGATCGGATACAGGAATATGTTGTAGGCTGGCTGCTGCGTCTGAAGCACCTTCACACAGACTCGCATCAGGACACTGAAGTGCTGCTATTGTGTTTGCGTGTGTGTGTGTGTGTGTGTCCACCTGACACTGACTGACTAGTTAATAATAAGCAAGACTTCTTAATTAAAGACCTGTCATTTATGCACATACACATGTACATATTAGTAATACGCAGAGACTAAAAGGAGCTCATTACATTTACTCACGTACAGCATTTGTGCGTTTACTCTGTTAGATTTATTTGATAATTTGGGTTGTTAGCTACTTTTCTGATAATTGGAGAAAAGGCTGATTATTGGAGCTAATAAAGGGTCTGGCTGATTACTGACTGACCCATACTATACAGTACATACAAACTGAACACGTAAATGTATGTATAACTTACCAAAGTTGTACTTTTACTGAAGTATTTTCCATACTTTTTATAACGCTGGCTTGCAGCACACAAACTAGGAGTTTATTTTTCACTGAGGCATCTGAGTGTTTACGATCAGATGCTTGTATGTGCAAAATTCTGTTTTGTTCAAAAGCCTCCTACAATTACAATTTAGAAAATATATTCATATGTTAATCCAACATTGGCAGAGAAATGTGATGAGATTTTGGAAGGCAATAATAATAAAAAAAACAAGCCCAGTTTTACTGTTTAGTCCCACCCTCCAGTCCCATCTGTATTCACACTGTCGAGCCAGATCATTGAGCTTTGTGCTGTTAAATAAGGAAGGAATGGATGTGGTGTCTCTCTCACACACACATGCGCCTGCAGGCCGTCCTGAAGCTGCTATAATCCTTCCCTAATAAGGTGGTAAAGACAGGGGGATTGGCAGTATTGATCAGGCCTTAAGGGAGAACCCTCTCTGTTTCCTCATAGATAGGTAATCAATACTGAGACTATAAGTCACACACACACAACTATAGACATGTGAACCCGTACAGTAAATCCCTGTGCTAGATTTGACCCGTGGGAACTCTAAATCCCAAAAGCCCTTGCTGCACGGGTCACAGGAGGGTTGACCTATAGGAGATCGAACACTGGGGCATGTGACTGCTGACACCAGAGGCAATGGATGGGAGGTCGACTTCTGTTTTGCTCTGCTCCCGGGTGTCTCATCTGTCAGTGTGTGTGTGTGTGTGTGTGTCTGTGGGTGTAGGAGGGTGTGCAGGCCTGAAGTGTCACGGCGTATCAATAAAGAGAGTGTTGAAGGGAGGAAAGGAAAGACAGAGCAAGAGAAGAGAGAGGACAAAGAGGAGGAAAAAGAAGAGAGCACTTAAACTATCTAAGTATTGAGGAGAGAATGAACAATAAGAGAGGTGATGATGCTGCTGCTGAGAGTCAACTGCAGCGTCAACACCAACTACACACACCTCTACCTCTGAGCTACTTCTGGACGGTTAACTCCCTCCAGATGCAGCCAGTCCAGGAGATCCATTTTATTATTTTTAGTTATTTTCAGAAAACTTCTGTCCGGCTCCGTGCTTCTCCTTACCCTGCCTCAATAGTCCAGTCTTTTGTGGCAACCAAAAACAGGCGCGTTGGGCCAAAACACAGTGTCGTCCTGACCCTTTCCTTTCCAAGAGGTTTTTGTGCCTAAACCTAACTGGACAGTCTTGCAGAGCAGTGTTGTCACATCATAAAATAGAAAACATGTGATCTTGAAGTGGATTAATACATCGCTAACGGTTGACAAAAGGTGCTGAGTGCCCTTCCAGGAGTCAAAACCTGGTGATGTGCCCTCTAACATCCTGGTCTTCATGTTTCTGGTTCTGTGAGACTTCAGCTGAGGGATGTTACAAAAATCAGCTTCAGAAGATGATGATGAGCAGAAATAACCAAACAACAAATCAGCACACGGTCAACATCAATGTTGAAGAAAAAAGAAGCGAAACCCGCAACACACAGCAGAAGGAACAAAGTCTGCTGAATCACGTCACCGCATCCTGTCACCAAAAGTCGTTTTCATGCATCGCACGGTCAAAACTCAATTTGGCCTTTTCATAAAAGTTTCATGAAACAGCAGAAGTTCAGTGGTATTTCCCTTTAATGAAGACGACCCCGGGGGGCTGGACGCACTGCTCAGTGTAGCGTGTAGGGATCTGAGGTGTGTGAGTGTGTGTGAGACGAGTATAATTACGTGATCTTTCCCGGCGTCTCTGGAGTCCAGAGATAATTACCAGCAGATAATGGTGTGTGTATGGAGTGAAATGGTAAACGTCAGCAAAGCAGGAGGAGGAAAAGAAGGCAGTGTGTGGGTGAGTGTGTGTCCATGCATACACACACAAGGTGTTGGCCAGGTGTGTTCAACTTGACACACACTGGTTCATACAGCATGTGTAATTGTGTTTGAGTACTGCACATCACAAGTGTCTGTCTGTTGCTGTGTGTGTGTGTGTGTGTGTTTACTAAGTGTGTGATGGATGACTCTCAGGCAGTGTAAAGTGAACGTGAAAAATGGCAATAAAGTTTAATATTGTTCCCTGCAACACATATTTATGACACGGTGAATTAAACATCCGTTTCTCGTTGGGACATTGATTTACACACACGCACACACACACACACACACACACACACAAACACACACTTCAGTGCACGCATACTTAAACACTGCCTCGAGTGTATGGAAACAAAAAACGTGGTTCGCACCTCAGCAGACACACGCACGCAGGGACGCACAAATGACACACACACTCACAAATTAATGCACACATAATACAAAAAGCCGCCAAAGCCAACACACACACACACACACACACACGCACACAGAGCTATTTGGTTTCCATATATCACTGGGTTTACGATTGCTCTCCACTATTCCCTGATCTCCTCCCTGTAGCACTGAACCTGTGGGTAATTGGCTTTTTAATGACTTCTGTATTTCCACACATTTCCCATCTTAGTTATTTGCCTTCTCAAGCCTCATTTGAGAAGTCACACTGAGAGAGAGTGAGTGTGTGTGTGTGTGTGTGTGTTTGTGTGAGTGAGAGAGTGAGAGAAAGAGAGAGGGAAAGAGGGAGAGAGGAAGGGGGTGGATAGGTAAGGAAGCCAGAGAAACAAAGGAGGAAATAAAAGTCACAAAGAAATTCATAAAAACACACACACACACACACACACACACACACACACACACACACACACACACACACACACACCGCCCAAACAAGGTTTCAATCCACCGATTGTCATGCAAATTAGATGAATACAAACGCACTTGTTCTGAGTGGAAAAGTGTTTTGAAGACGTACAACAGAACAGCAAAGTAAACACATTCGTGGAATGAGTGATGATGTCGGCTCGGGATGATCAGACTGATGAACGAGGCAATTTCGCCGCAAAACAAATTCAAAGAAACGACGTCTGGATCACGTCCGTCCACTCTGACCTTCACAAAATGTCATGACTGCTGTTCCTCTCATATGCGAGACTCCATTATGTCCATTACCTTGCTTGCATTTGGACGCTAGAAATTGCTTTTTGTGGTAATGTCTTTGTGGTGACTGTAGGAAAATCTGGCCTGTCTCTGTCTGCACTTTGTCATTTATTTAAAAACTTTCATACAGCTGATATAGTTTTTGACATGGAAGAAGACTTTAACATCCAATATGATTGTTTTAATCCAAGGAGACATTTGTTGACATTTAAGAAAATGTTTGCCGTTACAAGAGTCTTTTCTTTTTTATCTGATGCCCAAGAAGAAAATTGCAAATGTCCCATAGGAGACGTGACACTTGTTCACACCTGAGAAGACTTTTGTTCAAATTCTGAGAAAGCCTTTGTTGAATTCATAGAAAGCATTTGTTGACATCCAGGAAGACTTTTGTTGAATTCTGAGAAGACATTTCCTGACATTTTAGAAGACGTTTGTTGACACCCAAGAAGACATCTGTCAACGTCCAGACAGATACCTGTTGACGTCTGACACGACTCTCTCTTGACATCCTTGAAGTTTTGTTGTCTTTGATGCTTCTGATTGATACACAACAGATTCACGGTGTGCATTTAGTCTGACTCAAGTCACTGTATTCACTTGCTGTCTGTGTTACGTGCATCTATTACGTTTGCATGTCTTTATGTGATGTGCAGTAAAAATGTGCTGTAAATGTGCTTCAGCGAGAAGACTCAGTGACTGTGTGTTTGCACATGTGCAGTTCTGCCTTTTCAGTCGCGGCACATGTTGTTTTTTTTTTTTTTTTTATAGACGTCTGTGAGCAGCATACCAAAGAGGCGTGTTTGAAAATTCTGTTTCAGACAACTGGACGGAGGGAGAGACGCCCGACGACGGACAGGAATACTGTGCGAGAGAGGAGAGACGGCCCAGACGCAGAAAGCAGAGCAGCGCCTTTGAAGTAACTTTGCTGCAGGTGTGTCGGCCACTCAGGAGTCCACTGACAGACCGACGGACTTTCAAGATACAACAAAAAAAATCGACCTTCATTCACTCCTGGCCCGGTCAACACTAAAAAGGCTGGGTTGATGTGTCTGAGTATTATTAATCATTATGAGTAATGACTAATGACTGCAATTCAAGGGTTGTAACATCTGAACTGTTAAGAACTGCGAGTCAGTCGGCCTCTGGGTTATTAGCATCTTTCTGCCCCCACAGGCTAATAACCCGCAAGCATGCTAGCAGGCACATTAAATATTGATATTAAATAGTTTAATGTCATTATTAGTTAGTAATAATAATTTCAGCAGGCGCTACGATTTTACTGAACAGCTCACGTATTGTGTTCACGTATTCCATTTTTGAATTAGAAGGAAATTAAAGCGAGGAATCGATTTCATCTCAATGCAGAGAAAAATCTGGAGCCCAGAGGCAAGGTTTCTGTCTGTGAATCATTCATTTCTTTTACATGACAAAATCCTAATTTTAAATCATAAGACAGCATTTTATCAGGATTGATTCTTTAGACCTAGAGGCGAAAGACCGTTTTCTCATACGGTGTATTGCTGCAGCATCCTTTTACACTTCTCGCTTAAACGTTGGAACTCAGTCCTGAACTTTGGTCAGCAGCTTGATAAAATGCCACTTTTCTAGCTTTGCTCACCCTGATGTGATCTATGAATAAGACTCTGTGTGCTGCGTGTTGTTGATGCGGCTGTTGCGCTGCATTCATCCCCCTCTGCCATGTATCACCACATGTGTAGAAGCATTTCTGAGGCCTTTTAATATGTGCTGCATTCATGAACTGCTGCATTTCACATAGTTGAGTCATCTGAAAGCATCTGCTTACAGAGTAGAAGCTTGTTATTGATGGAACAATGTGTGGTTCTGAAATATTGACTGGGAATTTCATGCACCAACTGTTTCTCTCAACAGAGTGGGCGCTGGAATTGAGCTGTTATTCTTGCATTTATCGTTGGCAAATTTGTCTCCATACCTATTTTCTTGGCGCGTTTAAGAAATATGCGATTATTAACACAGTCTCAAAAGAAGAAGTTTCTTTCTTTGAAATACGGCATGTCAGCTTCTTGGACCGCCTGTGTGTAGAGAGAAAAGTAGATTTTACAACTGAAAATGGCCCTCTTGCTTTTTCTAAGACAGAACCCTCTTTCCTAGTTCAGTTATTCGACTGCAAACTCAAGTGAGTGATGTTTTTTCTCACAGAATTTACAGTTGAAGAAGATTATACCAAGGCGAAAAAAGAAAATACTGCTAGCTTACATCTAACTCAACAGCTTTTCAAAAACACATAAATTCACTATCAACTTCAGATTAGCACTCCTGCAGACAGTTTGGCTCTGCTCTGTCGCAACTATGACAAATTCCTCTGTGTGCTCGATCCAGAGAAGTGAATTCTACATGTAGGGTGTGATTAGAAAGACAGAAAGATACAGGACCTGATGCAAAACTAGGTCTAAGCAGCGCAATGGTCCGGCTGGGTTTTGGCACAGAAAAACACTTAGTGAGGGGGATATAAAGATCTTGTTTTGACTCCAAGTGTCTTCTTTGTCCATAATTCTCCAATCCACAGGCATCACACTTACAAATGTTGGAACACAGTCTTGAACTGTGGTCACTGGCTTGGAAGACTTCTCACAAAGTAACTCCACCGTCCCCCAAAACTCCTGATATGAAAGCCAGCTCATAAACATGTAATGTGACCATAATATGTGTCAAAATCTGAACATATTTGTGGTTTGCAGAAACGTTACTGGCAAACATTTTATCCTGGTGAGTGGATTGAGTCACCAGAATGAGGTCGTTAGTGTACTTCCATCATACCAACAGCCTGTTTTCCTTTATTTTCAAACAGTGAGAGGTTCTGAAGAGCTATAGTGACATTATTTGGCAACACTGACTGGTAAAACATGGCAACCACCTTAGTTAAATCACATTACAAGCGAATTTAAAGACAGCTCCTGTAATCAAAAAGTAAAATAAGTCGTAGCATCCTACAATATCCAATAGGTTCTACTTTTATAAAGATCTTTGGGCATATTTCCAATGAATATTCCATCTCTACATTAACAGCAATGGACAATATAACAATACAAATATGAATAAGACACAGCTGCAGAATCTTTCATGTGCCGCCTGATAAAAGCTTAAAAATCCAGATAGTTTTTCAAGTAGTTCAAGTTTTTCTGACAACTTTTTCACTTCCACAGCGGAATCGCGTTCGTTGCCGTCAAGTTCCAGTCGGCTGGAATTGTTACGGGATGTTTCGGCCACCGAAGAGAATTACGTTCATAGAAAGAAAATAGTTTTCTCTCTGTGTACTCTGCATGGGACATGCACACCCAGGACTTATTTTCTCTCCATTTGCCTAAAGGAGAAAATCACACTGAGAATATTACGGCCATTCTTGCAACAGGGTGCCGGTGCTGCGGTGTAAAAAGACACACCTGCGTGCACACACACACACACACACACACACACACACACACACACACACCATCAGCGGCGTCGTCAAAAGTCATATTCGACATGCACGCCCGCAGTAATATGGTGCCCATGCACAGCTGGGTGTAGAGTATATAATCTAACCACTAACTGCAAATGAAGAGAGAAACACATCAGGGGCTCAGATTAGACGGAGCTGGCAGAGATGGAAAATGAAACAGAGGCCGTCAGTGATGTCCTCGTGCTCCTCCATCTCTCCCCACGCCCCCCTCGTGGTTATCACCCCCTTCTCTTTCCAGGTTGTCTGTCATTTTCAGACATTATTGCCTTTCTCTCAGCGTTTGTCCCTTTCAGTCTGCCTCTCTCTCTCTCTCACACACACAAACACACACTCACATATAAACAGAGAGAGTTATCACTGGCCTACAGGGACCCATTACTTCTGTGATCCAAGGCTTTTATATGGTGGCTTGGTCTTAAAAATGGGCATTTATTGCTCCCCCCCTGATAAATCGTGCGAGTGTGCTGCGTGTGTGTTATTCATTCAATCTGCTGTTTGCTTGGTCCTGTTTGGAAAAAGACAGACTCCACATGCACATGCAGTGTGTGTCTGCATGTGTGTGTGTGTGTTTATGTTTATGGGAGAGAGCGAGAGTGGAGATGACGGGGTCTAAAATAAGAACACGAGAAAACACAAATACACAGCAGATGCACTGGTATTAATGTTATTAATGGATTGTTTGCACTCAAATGGGCGGCAATAGATAAAAACTGTATACAGTAAATTATAAACAGGATATGATACTCCATGATTTCTCTGTTTATGAGTTGACTTTAGAGGGTCGCCGGTCTGTTAAAGTGTGACGCCGCTGATGTGAATGAACAGCTAGCATGCAGTTAGTTGGATGCTAATGACTGCACAGTGTTTTAGCCCTGACTGTATAAAACAGAGCCTTAAAAGTGCCTTAAATCTGTATTTCTAACAGCCAACAGGGGGCGACTCTGGATTCAAAAGGAAGTCTGGTTATATGTAAGCTTATGAAAAAAAACACCCAAGTCTTCATGTGATTGCTCATGATTTTTTTAAGGTAGCAAGACATTGAATTTGAATATTATGGCCTCATTTAAGGGTAAAATTGATGGTAATGCAGGCTATGCTTTAGTTTACCCTGTGAGCTTACGACAAGCTTCACCCACTTCTCCAAATATGGTCAAAACAAGATGTGATGCCAAACTCCATAGGGACCGATGGGAGATGAAGAAATGTTGGCAATGTACATTTCTGTGAACCACAGATATGTTGTAATTTTACATTTCTTATCACAAATATCACTCGGTTAGTGTGAGGAAAAGATCATGTTCTGGGTTTAATCACCTGTTCTGGTAGCCACAGACATGGCTGGAATTAGTCACCAGACCTGGCGACTGGCTGGTCAAACAATTTATCATAAAGTGTTTAAATGGCTTCAAGCTTTTCCAAATGTCAAACAAAAACAACTAGTTTCTGGCCTCACAAAGAGCCTGTCTGATTTTCTCCCAAGTAAAACACAAAGTCCCACAAAACACCCAGAAAAGAAAGGCAGTGGTTCAGTCTCATCGCGCCCGGTCCAGTCCACTGCTGTCAGACAGAACTGAAACTGTCCAGAACCAGTTGGAGTGGAATCGAGCTGATGTCAGGTGAGACGGGTGTCGAACAAAAGCATTTTTACTTTGCTGTGTTTTGCAAAACAGAATGGGGGTTTGAAACATGCTGAGATTACAGATGGACAGTGGAGCGGTTCGAAAAGTTTCTACTGTAAAATCTTTGCTGTAATACTGTGTTGTTAATTCACACAAAAAAAATGCATCCGTGACTTTAAAAATGCAAAATTCTTTCCTGGTTTGTTAGTGTTGTGTGTCTGAGAGCTGCCTGATAGATTGAACTTGAACAGCTAAAGCAAACAAATGAAGGTGTGAAAGATTTGGTTAAATGATTGATTTTTTTACAGCCTCTTGAGAATTTACCACAAATTCTGATTTTCTCCGCTGGAAGAGATCTTATTAAATCCACTCATATCCCACTGATGTTCCTAACTACTGTAAGAAAAATCTCCCTAATTCCTGCATTTCCCTGACGTACCTGCGCTTCTTATACGTAGTAATTATCTGTTCAGCCAACCGTCCGTTCAGCCTCCCCCTCGTCCCTCCCTCCTCCTTTCCTCACTCGTCTTCCCGTCCCTTTCCTTCCCTTCATCCCGCTTCTCTTATCTCCTGCTGAGTCTGTCACTGACAGCTCTATCTGCTCTATTCGGAGGTACAAAGGGATTCTACCACTCAGGTAATCCATCTATCTTCATCTCGCACTCTCTCAGTGGAGGTATAACTCTGCTATAATGGCTTCACTGTGAAAGAGACTGACAGCTCCATACAGCTCTCAGAGCGATCTTTCAACGGGAGCCACGCTTCAAAATCACCCTTGCTTATCCTAAAAAGGAAAGTGCTGTTTAAAATTTAAGGATGACTTTTTTTTTTTTTTTTGCTCGCTCGTATTTAGCTGAGAAAAGTTTGCCAGAGAATGCTGTATTCAGAGAAATCCTTTATCCTCTTCTCCTTTTAGAGATCACATTTTTTCTCACCAATTGCATTGCAACTTGAGGTCTGAAGGCACGGCAGTGTGACTTTACACAGAAGAAACACTTGTAGTTGGGAGTCTTTTTTTAAAAAAAGGGGACCCATGTTCTATCCAAATATCTGAACCAAAAAGGAAGCTGGAGGTAAATGCAGCTGAAATTTTGTCTTCAGATCTGTAAAACCGCAAGAAAAGCAGCAGGAGGCAGCATTAATATAACACAGTCTTCTTTAGATCCCAGCTGATCGCTGTGTTGCTCTCCTCTTTTAATTCTGCTGCACAGTGACTAGTGCAATCAAAATACGTTCCACAAAGAACAATAAAAGAGACGGTTACTTGCAAATTGTTACAGGCAACGCATCAAATACAACCACCTGGCCAGTGCTGTTTAATTTGCCGCTGTAATATCCCCTCTAGTGTTACTTCTTCTAGCTCCCCTGTAAGTGCAGTGGTATTAAAAGCAAGTAAAGTCCATGTCAGAAGGGGGCTGGGGGGGTTGGATGGGTCTACGTTTAGAGTTATGTCACGTGACGTCAGTTAAATCACTTACATAACTTATTTTACCTAAGTTGCAAGACTGAAAAGAGTTATTCTAAGCCAAGTATGATCGTTTCTTAACCTAACCAAGTCGTTTCGGTGCCTAAAAACAACCAAAACGCAATCATTTGACCACCTGAATAACAGACTAAAAGTCATAATGTGTGGATAATTGTCAGCAAGCTTTATTTTGAAAGTCTGACCTGACATTTCATTGGCCCGTGGAGCCCTTCCTGGCAAAACTTAAGATCACTGACCTAACTGCCACATTTGACAAGTTGGTAGTGAGAAAGTGTTGAAATAAAACATTGTATTTGTCGGCCACTTGACCGTTTGGCTGGAGTGGCTGGAATTAAAGGCTTCAGGCGTTTAACAGACCGCATCTGTTGCTGCTCTTAAGCGATGAACCGTGGTGCCAACATCCACCCAGTTGGTGTTACCGGGTCAGCACTGCTTTTGCACCATTTTCAAAACTTTGTAAATGACAGGAACTCTGAGGACTGGTTCCATCTTTATCAACTCCTGAGATACTTGGAAGCGATAACTTTTTTAAGGGGACTGAATAAATAAAATACTGCCTATAAAACTGCAAGAATCCTTCGCTGCAAAGCTCCTTGTAGTGAAGAAATGTACAGCTCTGTTCCTCCAGTGCTGATCATCACATCCATGTTTCTTATCCAATATGCATATCATCACTTTAGCACATTTTCTCAGCCCATATGCCTTCAGATACATTTCAGACTTAATCTCCTTCAACAATAACGTTAAATACAATTCCTCCAGCCTGTCTTGCTGTTTTCTTGTCACCATAATCCTTTACACAAAGAAGCACCAGATGCAGACTCCAGACAAAGCTTGCATTGTTATCTTTATGATTACTGTGATGAAACTTACTCCGCTCGTGGCTGCTGCCTCATCAATAAGGCATTTAAATAATTCAATTTGTCATTACTCGGGCCCACATGGCATGCAGACTGGTCTAAGGATTAAACTGGCTGTGTGTTTGTCCACTGAGCAAAACATAATTATCTACATGATGTATAAATTTAATCTAACAGACTCTATCAGAGTCTACACAGCTTATCTCAGCGTGTTACAACTAACTAAACGTTTTATCAGCCGGAACAAACTCAGTCCTGCATTTTAAACTTTAGACAGTTTGTGTCCGTCAGCGTGACGCCGGAGCTGCCGAGCGCCGCCTCTCCTTATTCTTTACACTCTTTACTCGGTGCCAACCATCTGTAGTTTCTCTCTGTTAACGTCGCAAAAAAAAACATGCAGGTATTTAACACAGCGGCCGTCCGTCAGCCCCGTCAACGTGTTATTATCGCTTTGCGCCGTTTGTCATTTCTCCGACCCAACCTCGCTGCTTCATGACCGCCCACAAATCACAAATGCAATCAAGTCTTCCCCCGACAAGGGCCCTCGAATCACCAGCGGCGACCGGAAAAGCGGACTGGATATTTAACCTCTGTGCCCATCAGCAGCCACTTGACACACTCTCTCTCACACACACACACACACACACACACACACACACACGATTAACGCTGTCTGGCTGTGACATGCTATAATTCTGAAGTCTATTACTGATGGCAGTTTTTAGTTTTAGTGTGTGTGTGTGAGTGTGTGTGTACTGTATGTTTCAGTTCGTAAGTGTATGGATGTGGGTGTGTGTGTTTGTTAAATATGTGTCACAACTGATTGGTGAGGCACTCTCTGATTAGTGCTGATTTGTTTTCAGCCTCTCGAAGATAAAATAAGAGGAAGCACTGACGTGTACACGCGCACGCACGCACACACACACACACACAGTCTGATGAAAACACACACAGAGATACAGGAAAAATGTCAAAATACAACTTGAGACGTTCACCGCAGTTCAAACATATTTTACTGTCAAGCTGTCAAATCTGGAAAAATAACATCGATGGAAACCGAGAGGCAAATTTAGGACAAAGGCGCCTCAGGAGGAAAGGATGTCTGGGAGAAGGAAGGTGCGGAGAGAGAGAGAGAGGGAGAGGGAAGAGGTACGAAATGAAAGAATGAAAGTCATGAAAGGAAAGAACGGAGACAGGCAGAAAAGGCTTTTTCTTCAACGCGGTTTGGGCCCCGGACTGTCAGTCAGTGCGAAAACATCAACGCTGCAAATGACAGAGTACACCCACAAACACACACTCACACAGCTCTGGCAATCGTCAACTGAGCCCAGGCTAACTTTCTTTTAAAATCACTTAAACCTCGAGGAATAGAAGAGAAAAAGAGAAAAAAAAACAACTGTATGTTTTTTTTTTATTCGGCTGTCAAGCTTTTGCCAACCCTGCAGAAGGCTGAAAGAAGAGTTGGGGGGGGGGTTGTGCAAAAAACAGTGAAGAGGAAAAATAAAATGTATGAAATAAAAGACTCAGTAAAGACAGACGCTTTGAGAGAAAAAAAGGAGGGAGAAGAAGGGGGTGATATTGAAAGGAACTGAACATTGAAAGAATAGAGAATATCTATAGGTGGAGCTGGAGAAAATGGATCAGCTGACCACCTGATGTGGATGCAGATGAACTCAGTCGAGGTTTACAGCACTGGAAAAAACTCAGACAGCTCGGGGACTTTTGATGTGGGCTCGTATGAAGCGTCCTTCTCAAATCTCTCCTCAGAACAACGCATCACACTTTCTTTCCCTCCAGGCCGCCAGCGACATGACCTCAGCATCATTCGCCTACTTCTAGTATTTACAGCTTACGCTTGATATTGTTGCCTCCTTGGATAAAATGTTCACCCACTGAGCTTCTTCCTCTAGCACACCTCACTCAGACCACTCTCGCAATTTCGTTAGCAGAGAGTGTTTCTGTCTACAAATTAACTTGCAGGCCGACGATCGTGAGCGGTTATATTCTCAGTGGTTTACAGGTGAACAGTTCACCGCTGCCATCCTGACTCTGGACCGCACAGTACTCACACCTCGTGGGCCGGGCCAATCTGCAGCTGTGGTGCAGTACAGTTTGGAGTACTTTGACACAACCTCTGTGGTATAGTTAGAACATGATATGCAATCAGCAAGTGCATGCCTGCAGGTATTTATAGGCCCTTGCTCCTCCGGGGTCCAACCACACAGGTGTTCACATGTGCGCCTGATTAGACCTCTTCTCACAACTGTGTGGGCGTCTACAGGCCGTGCTTCTCCCCGTCGCTCTCCAGCTGGCAGAGCAACTTAGATCCTTGTTCGGTGCTATTTGTCTGATGAGTTTTTTTGGCGACGCGTAATTGTCAGCAAAAACAACTGCTAGAGTCGACTTGAGCGGAGGTTTAATCTGCCAGAACACCTGTGCCAGCGCTCAGACCTCTAACAGCCTCCGTATGCTGCGCTCTTCACAGCAAACCTCGCAGCACGTCACGTTGTGCGAAACAGGCGATCCTGGTGGTAGCGTGCGTCCACATGCGTGATGTTACGTGTGAAGCTAGCAGTTTTATATAACCTATACTGTGAGGGGTATCAGGTGTCATTTCACACTTATGAGCAGTAAACCTGTCAGCGAGGGCCGTCTAATCTTTATGTTATTTTTAATCCGGTGTTTTTCTTCTCATGTAATTACTCTCCACATTATCTCGAACACTCTATTCATATTCTCGACTTATCTGTTTCCCCGCCGCAGCTGCCGCAACAGCCCAATTTCCCTTCAGGGATCATTAAATCTGCATCTACTCGATCTACTTCACGGAGGGAGATTGTCTGTCACTGTTCAGAACCGCAAATTAACATGTTTTCTGTCACTTCAAAAAGCCCGACAGACACACAGCTGCCGCTCCGGTGCAGCGCGAGGTCTTACTGACTCTGAACGCCACATCCTTCCAGTTCAAATTCAATATCTACCAAATAAATATATGATGCAGAACCAGAGGGAAGACAACAGGAGTGAGTCCGCACATATAGAAAGTTAGAAATGAAAGACCAGACATCTGAGGAGCTTTTTCCAAGAGAGCACCAGAGGAGAAATAAGAGCGAAAGGTATCTATTTCTTCTCTGACTGCTCCTCTGTGAGAGAATTAAGGCTCTGGTCATCCCCCAGCTGAGCCCTCCTACCTCTCCAACTCTCCAACTCTTTCACTTTTTGTATCTGCAGCAAAGCCGCCCATCCAAGTATAACGCAAATCTCAGCCGAAATATCGAGAAAATTGAAAAAGTAAATTAAAGTTTGTTTCCATCGACCACTGTATGTGATTGTTAGGAGCTGGTTCAGTGGGAGGGCACCTGTTCTGCAGTCAGAGCACCAGTGAACCAGTACAGGTGAAGTTATGCCAGTCGAACCTCAAACAGTGGAAACATGCAGAAAACATGGAAATATGTGAGAAATGGTTTGATGCGTTAATGTTAAGAAGGTGACATCAGATCTGTGTGGAGCTACGAGGAGACTTCCTCAAACTGACGCTACTTTTAGCCTCCTATTACCTACTTGACTATTTTTTTTGTAACGGGGGGGAAAAAAAAACCTCAAGGGAGCTTAAAAACTCTTGAGAAACAGTTTTCCATATTTTCAACTTTGATATATATATATATGTTCAAAAATAGAAAGTTTTCGGATGCAAAGTCCCACAGCTGTCTGACAACATTTTATCTCAACTATCTTGACGCTAAAAGGCTTGTTGGATGGATTGGGGTCTGTGATGGTGCCCTACGTCACATAAAACACAATGAAGTGTCCTTTTTTTGCCCCTGAGTCCACCACCATGTAGGCCTATAATCTGCCTATTTTCTGTGCTAACATTAGCTCTATCATATGTTGAGAAGTTGGCTTGTTAGGTTGCTTTAAATTATGGTCAAATAACCACAGTGCAGTGTCTTTCATGAGCTAGCTTCCAGGCTACTTTGCAAGCCAATAATGAAAATGTGTTAAATAAAGCTAATTTTGAAGCCACTACTGCTTTTTAGCCCATTAGCTAACTGCTTTGGTTCTCTGGCTACACAAAGACCGCAGCATCTCTATTAAAAATCACTGATAGCTGGTAGCAGGAAAGAAGTTGAGATAAACAAAGTGCACGTTACCTGAGGGAAGCTCCACAGACCTGAAGGTTGCTAGTGACAAAAGCAAGGTAACATCTTTTTGTTAATGTTAATAACTTGAAGTGTGATCACTCAGAGCTGTTTCCCTGTGAGTTTCGGAAGTCTTTACTGTGGACAACAAAGACCTTCACCAGCAGTACGACTTTTAAGCTCACTTTTAAGTCATTAAGTATTTCCAAAATGGCCGTACTGGAAATTACCCCTTTTTTTTCAGACGGAGGGGCTCGGAACAGGAAGCCATGAGAGGCTTAGAGGAAAAAGTCTTTTGTGTCAGTCTGTGAGTTTGTCTCTGTCCTCATCTCCTTTTCTTGTGGTTCTCTTTCACAGCATCTGTCTCCCTCGTCCGTCTTTATGGATGCTTGTCTATCTGCCTTTGTCACCGCCTTTTGTGTCTTTTCCATTTAGATGGCTCTGTGAAGTCTTTGTACTCCACTTCGAACACAGGCTATTTGTGCCTCCCGTCAAGAGTCGTCTCATTTTCACTCTGTCTAAAGTCACTCCATTTTTTTTTTTTTTTGTCTTAATGGCAGAAAAACTTCCACTTATTGTGTATTTAACTTAAGTCTTTTACCTCATTTTCTCTTCATTCTTCCTTCATGAAAGAGCCGTCCCCCATTAGGCTTCATTGTCTCACATGTAGTTTTGATTTTTGTTTTCCCAGCGTGGGTGAGATACGCTGCTGATTCTTTTATTTGACTGTGCGCTTATTTGCATATGCGTTCACGCAGACATACGTAATGCATGGAGCCATGCACACAGACATATATTCAGAACTTGCACCTTTTCTTTGAGGAGGCTTTCATATGACGCTGATGCACGCAGATGGTGATTTTTCTTCAGTTTATTTGTCATATAAAAAAAGAAAGAGATGCTGTCGATCATCCTCTTAGTCTCTGCTTCTCTATGAATGTTTTCTCTCTCCTCTCTCTCTCTCTGTCTCCCCCCTCCTCACCCAAGACTCCCCCCTTCTCTTTCTGATCATCCCTCACATTGCAGATTGTGGCCTTGTTGATGGGTGCTGAAAACATCGACTGGCTTTGATGTCTGATGTTTGCTGCTCGTGTGAGTTTGTCTCGCTCAGCCTGAGGTTTTGAAGGTAATAAGAGGTATGAGATATGAGTGTGTGTGTGTGTGTGTGTGTGTGTGTGTGTGTGTGTGTGTGTGTGTGTGCAGGGCCAAGCAGGGAGGATAAAGCCGAAAAGCCTCTCTTTTCTTTTGGCGATTTGCAGGTTTGCAGAAGTTTGACAGTGAAATGAATTTACTGTGGTGGCAGGTTTTTTTTTGAGGAAAAATGCTAGCTGGAGCTCAGCTGAGAGGTGTGCATTTCAAAAGGGTGTGTCAGTCAGGCTTAGCAACTGAATGTTATCATATCAAAAGGGCCAATAAAAAAGAAAAAAATGCATTTATTTATGATCGGCAGCAAAAACCAGTTAACATATTCCATTTTTCTTTTTCAAATTCTTTGTAAAATCTCACATACGTGACCTTTAATTTACATGACAGGAAACATGTAATCTCATCATGATTATATAAAAACAACAGGAATGTGGCTGTGCGTCGTGTTTTATCCCTGACACTGTGTCAGATTGCATGTTTGTGCTTCTAATGTAGATGCAACTCTCCACAATAGAAACTACAAGGTCATTATGCCTTTAAATAGGGGATGAGACATGGGAATCTTGTCACACTCATAAATCGTCAAGGCCGAGGGATGTACAATTTCCGTGTCGATACAAAAATGATGAGGGAAGAAGTTAACAAAGCGTTCGTTCCAATCCAATCACGGCCGGCCCTGAGATCTACAAACTGTCAGCACTATGGACTGATATGACAACGATGTCTCGGCGGAGGCAAAGAGAGAGCGATGGTGCCAATCCAATCTTGTCAGATCTACAAGCTGTCGAGTGTGTGCCCGCGCTCTGTGACAACCGTATCAACCGCATCAATATTATGGAGGTGAGGCGGGAAAAGAGGATTATGTGATAACCGTGTCGATGATGGAGGCAAAAGGGACAAAAACAGGAGGGCTGTTTTGCATGCGTACACACCGCACCATAAAGCAGTGGTAAAAACATCAGCAGCGTTAGAGAGTGTCGGCTTGGAATCATTCAGGACTCCCTTAAGAAGACTTCAGCATTTAAGCTGAGCCTTGACTTCAAGGAACTCTTCTTAGAGTTTTTTTTAATGTGAAATAGCCACTTTAAAAAAGCCCTTTTCCTTTAAACAGCTTCTTCTCCCAACAGATTTCACTTTCAAAGGAACATTCAGAGGAGATTGTCGGCGGCACTTACACGTTCTCTCTCCGTGCTCACTGGCTTTACAGGAATTCTCTACAACTTTACTTTTAGAGTCGAGCGTTGAAAAAAGTGTAATCTGATAAATGAAAGGCTTTTTCTCGCTTTTTGTGTTTTTTCTCCATGGCTTAATAAATGGCTAGATCTCTGGCAACTGGTCAATGAATATAACGTTTTTGATAAAAATAAAAAAAAAAAAAAAAACCCCAATCGTTCTCTTTGAGTTTGATAAGATAAGTGTTATGTTTCATGAGCACCTGCGAAAAGCAACTCCTCTAACCCTGCTTCACTCCAACAGTGTGGTGATGGAAAGCATATGAACACGAGTACATTCTCAAAGGCTGTTAAAAACACCACATACAACCTAATGTGGTGTAACCAGACAACACAGTCACCAGGATAAATGTTGGAACATCTTTGTGTTGATATCAATTATATTTGATTATATTTGATGTTGTCACAATGCTGCGCTTATGGTCTGGTTAGGATTAGGCACAAAAGCCTTGGGGAAATTAAACCAAGGTATCCTTAAAAATACCCACTGGTCTTTCTGCAGCCTTCTCGCCTGTTACAGCACAATCCTCTGCGCCTCCACATGTGGAGGTCAGATGTAAAGTGAAAGTGAGGTGAACTCATTGCAGAATTGTTTCAGTGGTTTGCAGAAACTACAACTGCCAACATTTTTTCCAGGCGACTGGGCTTCGAGGATCCGAAACCTTCATCAGCAAACACATTCTCTGTACAGTATTTGCATTTTAAGAGTACTTCACTGTCCAGTAGATAGATCATTTTGGGCTTTGTGAGGATGCTGTTGAAACAAACACGTACTTATCAATGTGCCGAGTTCAAAATATTCCGAGCTAAAGCTCTCAAAGACTGGAAACACTGCAGCTTTTATCAGCTATTTTCTGTCAACAGAACATTGCACTTTAGGCATAATATATATGAATATGAATGAAAGCTCCATTTGTCAGTGTTGCGAGTCTTTTGACAGTAATGTATTGACACAACATGGTGCTGACACTTTAATAAAGCCGTCCAATACATCCGCAGACTTTAAATCGTGGAGAAAAAAATGACTAAAAGCGCGACGCAGACAAAGAGACTGACAGACAATTTGTTCTTGTCCTGCCTTATCAGATCTACAGCTGTCAGGCCGGCGTGCAGTCGATAAGTTGTCTATGATGAGGAGGGCTTATAGGCCCTGATGGCTATTGCCCCTGACAACCACCGCCCAGCAACGATAGATGAGACAGATAACTGACATGAGACATACACTGTATGGTGAGCGAGACGCGGACTGGCGTGGCGCTCATGCCCGCTCAGTCGTATCAGATCGTCAGATCGGCCGCTCGGCCTGGTGAGACGAGGCCGCGGCTGACGGATCTCTCCCTCCACCGCTTCTGGCACGTCAGAGACAATGATGGGAAGGAGGGAGGGAGGGAGCGATGATGATGCATGAGGGCAATAATTGACATGACTGAGTGATAATATCTGATGGGAGGATTGTTGGCTGCAGCAGGAGATTGATGCGATGAACGGTGAGAGAGACAGAAACATACTGATCTGTGAGGTGTTTGCTTAAATCAGCCGACGGGGAGATTAAACACGGTCGCCCCTTTAAAGGATACCTTTCGGATGATTTCCCACTTTTCTAAGTGGCCACGGTGGAGAGGGTGTCGCTTGGCTTTAGCTCGAGCCATATTCTTCAAACATGCTGATTTATGTCTATCAGAAAAAACTGTCATTTGAGAGACAAATATTGTATTTTTTCACTCCACCTCATTTATTTTAGTATCTTTAGTTGCTAGTTACTTTGGAGATTGGCTGCTGCATCAGAGCAGCACGTCAAATTCAATTATAAATTACGATAATTAGATAAATGATGAATAGTGGATCAAATAATCAATAGACAGATGTAGATATATGGATAACTGACTAATACCATTAATATCAGACACTCTAAGACTTTTACTTTAGTACTACTCTTATGGAAGACATTCACTTTGACCAGAGTTATATTGTAACATGTTATTTTTTTTACTAACTTCTGGTCTTTACTGCAGCTGAGTCGAATGCTGAAAGTTAATGGTCGACTCAGAGGATCTTCCTTTGTTCGCTTGAGCTCTCCCTCGGCAAACAGCACAGTAAATTACTATCATTATTACTAAACCTGACTTATTCTATCTGGGTGCGCTCGCAGTCAACCGACGTCACTTTCTGACCGCAGTCACGTTATAATCTACATTCCTAAAAGCAAATCGGACACAACATATCCTCAAAAGGCTGCGTGAGATATGGACAACATATTCAAGAGCGTGGCAGATTAATTCAGTTAGAAATATAAAGATGACGCCCTCGCTGGCTTTTAAATAATTTACATTTGAACAACACTTTGGAAAAATACAGCTTGTGATAAACAGGCATGTCAGTCAAATAAGTGAGTTGACAGAGGAGAAGGAGGTGACACGAGAAAGACGGAGGAAGAAAAATCTTTCGACACAGAAGTGTGAGAGAGGGTGGGGGACAAATATGTGTGTGTGTGTGTGTGTGTGTGTTAGAAAGTGAAAGAGTGGGCGACAGAAAGAGAGAGAGAGCGAAAGGGCAGAAGTGTGTGAGAGAATGAGACGGATAGACGGGCCGTCTGATTGCCATTTGGCGTTTGACAGGCGGAGAGAGGGACCCAGCTGGGGTCACGTCACGATCTGTCCACCGAGTTATATCAGCATGCCAACTGAGACGGACGGAGAGAGAGAGAGACGCAGATACGAGGAGGAAAGAGCAGTTTACATGTTAACCTTTTCTCCTGATGCAGAAAGAGGGAGAGATTTCGAAATGCTAAATACGACCACCACATCATGACGTAGGGAGCTTAAAGGGGCCAGAGGATAAAAAGCATTGTGGCGCCACAGGAAGCACTGATGAGAAATGATTTCTTGAGGTGGCTAAAACAGTAAATACTTGTGATTGTTTTGTAATTTCTGGCTTAAAATTGGCAAAAAAAGAATAAAGAAACAAGGGCCTAAAGCTGGGATTAGACGGTAAAATCATTCAACCTGAAAATACTAGACAGCCCAAACATAATGACTGTTTCCACCAACACACACCAATTTGTTAGTTTTTGCAATCAGGTGGAGTTGCTAGGTAACGTGAATGACAACACAATGTGATATCAATCCAAAATTGAAAAAAAATAGAAGTTCGTGTGTTCACATAAAGGACAAAAGGAGCAAATCACGTGTCCTGCAGTGTGATGTCCTGATTCCTGTTTGGACAATACCGACATCACCTGGACCAGACCGGACAGGACCTTGTCTAACCTGGACGGATCAGCTGTGATACCCAAAATCATAACTCTAACTGGCCCATCTGGTAATGTATGTGACATGTGTAGCATCCTACCGGTTGGCAGAGCAGGGTCCATGGTGGGTTTCTCCCAGGAGTTGACTTGTTCCCAGGTAAATCCATTGGTTCCCAGAGAGACGCTGTACCCACAGCTGCTATACGACTCCTCGAATGTACAGCCACCTGAACAGGGGAGAGAGGGAAAAGATGCATACATTTATAGATGAGACACTTTTCCACTCAGGGAAGAAGTTTTGGGGGTTTGGGAGATGAATCTCAAACTTTTCCTGAGACAGGGAGGTGATCCAACTACAAGAAATCCACTCAACGATGGAAAATGTAGCCAATTGTTGGGATTAAAAGACACTTTTCTTCTAAATACCAGAAAACCGCTCTTATTATTTTAATAACGCACAGATCATGTCCACCATCCAAACACTGTTTCCTGTGAACCCCTTGTCTGTCTGTCACATCAACCATTGGATTTGGGACTTCTGTTTTTTTAAGCCTCAAGTTTGGCATTATGGCCGTCGCCATCAGAGCCAGAAGTGACCTCATTTTGCCACACGGGAAGGAGAATATTCTGATTGGATCTGACTGACAACCGGAGGACACGCTGTAGTGGATACTTGTTAATCCCAAGATAGCCACACCCTAAAGCATGCCCTGCAATATCATCAATGTATTACTCTATACTATTTATTTAATTGCATATGGCAGCGCTGCGACATCTTGTTTCCAATTTTTTTCCCCAGGAGAGTAGCTTAAAATTCCCCTGTGGTCCAGGAACCATTTTCCCAACAGACATCCATCATAAAACAGCCCTTGAACTTCAAGCAAAAGCCAATTATGACTCTTTCTACTATCAGCCTACGGAAGTCTGTAACCTCACCTCAATGTAAAGTCAGCAAATCAGCAAAGCATACGCGTTCAGTTGGCCACATAACCAGGAAATAAACCCGGAAGCTAGGACGTGCATATGTGCAATGTGAGCAGGTAACATTGGACCAAAGACTTGCCATTCATCCAACATCTAGCTGGGACCATAATTAACAAAATGAACATCACGCTGTATTGAAGAAGGCATAAAACTAGTGATTGGGACCGTAATCTCATTAGGAAACCGTTAACTGAGGTAGTAAATCAAATGAGAACAAAGTCAATTTCCTCATGAGCTCATTAGACTTCTTTTTGGAACCAGTGAAGTCGTCGTCCCTGACTGGGAAAGAAACGCTCCGCCTCGCTTTAGAAACCTGAACGCTCTGTCCGTGTTTTACACAATCAAGGGTGGGGGTGCAATTTAATTGAGATTTGGGAAAGGTTGACTTCACCAGCATCAATTAGAATCAATTCACTTCTTCATGAAGGGAACGACGGAATGCGACCACGGTGAATGTCTAACGCTGGCGATGAAAATTACACGACGAGATTGCAAATCTGTCATTTATTGTATTTAAAACGCATCTTTAATCATTTCAAAAAGGTTTCTAATTTCTAAGAAGTGTTTTTGTTTTTGAAAGCAGAGCTTTTTACAAGCTGTTGTGGTAACAATATTACACTAATTAAGTTATCAGCATGACTTGAAAAAGCGAGTGCGAGACAGACCCTGTCACAGTCTATCAGGGAGGAGAGGAGAGGGGGGAGAGAGAGAGAGAGAGAGAGAAAGAAAAGAAGCAGAGTGAGAGGAAGAGACAGCATGCCTTTATATGAAAGAGGGAGAGAGAGAGGGAGGAAGAGAGGGAGAAGAAGAAGATGAAGCTCTATGTGTCAACATGATTAAGTCACAGAGTCTCATCGTTATTTCATGGCCCGGCTGAGACACATTTTCCACCGCATTAGCCTTCTCCGCTAGCCTCGAGCACTGCACACACACATCCACATACAGAACCGCGCTTCTCTAATTAGACATATGCTTTGACACACAACCATTTTAATTTGTTTTGAAGCATCTGAAATGGGGGAACGTCATTGCTTTATTCACGAAATCACTTAATGCCTACTTCTTTTTGTTTTTTTTTTTCATCTGCCTCTTTGTTGCTGTCATCTCCTGAGAGCACATTTGTCAGTTCAGACTTCATCAAAAAAAAACAGAGAGTATAAAACTTTAGTCGTAACACAGCTGTGGATTACAACAAAACCAAAGCCCGAGGACGTGGTGAGGCTCTCACAGCATGACAGGAAAAACATTTAGCACATTTTAGGCTCTACGTAATCGTAGAGACTCTACGCAGATGATGTAAATGAGGCAGTTATAGTCAGTGTTTGGAGAATTACAGAGAACTAAATGTGAAAAACCAACATAAATCCTGAACATCACGGAGTGTAAATGTATCCTCATCATCAGAGGAAACGTTTATTAGTAGCTGTTCTTTGTGTTTAGCTCTATTTAACACAGATTAAGATGATGTGAATGATGTTAGCCTGTTAGTATTGTCATCGTGAGCTTGTTACTGTTGCATCCTGATGTTAGCATTTACCTCAAAGCACAGCACTCAAAATAACATCATCACAATTTTGGGTCATACCTCGATTTACGACATATACCTGTGTAATTTAAAATCTTCAAAACCAGGAAAAGACAACATGCTATATAATAAAATCCCAAATCTATGATATATGGTCTCATGTCACGATCATGATATACCTTCGTACAGCCTCACAACACCTCTGTCTTTGCTGTTGACTCCGACTGTCATGTCTCAGTTGAACTACATGACACGCAACGTAGTTTAGCGCCCAAACTTTAAGGATCTTCGGACCAACAAAAAACATTTTGAAGCACCAGCAATGTTTGAAATTTCACATTTGATGTGGCGATCCCAGCCTGTTCTCGCCTACAGTATAAACTTATATTTATAAACTGTGGTGTTTCAAGTCATTTTGATTAGGGAAACTACAAAACTTTCACCCAGGAGACCAGTGTTCGCATCTCGTGTGAAACCGAAGGTCACTTGTTTTGTGTACGCAGCATAAGTTTTACGTAACTAAATTCCTTATTTAAACCAAATCAGGATCTTTCCTACTTGTGTTGCCGAAACCAAACGACGGCTGTTTCCCAACATACCTCCGTGACTGTATAGAAGTGTTAGTGCCTCAGTATTTATCTGCTCATCGCTACGTCAACTATATTTCTTATGTTCAACATGAAATGATTTTGTCTTATTTAGTTTTTATCTGTCTCCTGTGTAAGATGATGTTCACTACATAAATCACTCTTCTGGACTTCTGGACGCACTAACAACATACTGTATATACCCGAGAATATAAAATGAAAGAAACGTTTGGTATGGTTTTGATTATGCTTCTCCAAGCAAGACTTGCATCAACTGGGAAACAGAATTAAAAAAGAAAACCCTCCTCTGTCCTATCTGTATTCTGTTTGAAAAACAGCCTCCAGCAGTGTGTGAAAACCAAGAAAAACACTGTTTTTCTTACAGATATGAAAATAGCTGTTATAAATTAATCAATACTGGGATAATTAGCCTTTATCGCCCCCTCGTTGTTCAGTGATCTCATTAGAAATGAAAAGAAATCAAAGTGATCTCATTAGAACAGAGTTATAAACAGGAGAGTGGGGGCTGTGGGGGGGATGCAGCATCAATATTCAATATCAGATCTGCAATTTTAAGAAGCGCTATCGGGGCATGAGAGGGAGAAGTGGCTCACAGCGGTATAGACGAGACTCTCAGTGTGTGTGTGTGTGTGTGTGTGTGTGTGTGTGTGTGTGTAAATGCCCCCGATCTAGTTCTGGAAATCAGTACAACACCGCCCATTCCTGCATCTCACTGACACAAACACACAAACATAATTACACACACATGTTCTGTGTCAGGAGATTTGCATAATGAAAGCATAACATTCACTTCTACTCTGGTCTGGGAACATTGGCACGAGCCTCTATGTGTGTGTGTGTCTGTGTGTGTGTGTGTGTGTGTGTGTTTCATGTAGAGAGTGCGGTGCAGATGTGATCATGTATTAACTGTATGTGTGTGTGTATCAGTGCGCGGGTGTTTGAGTTGCAGCTGTAAAGGTTTGCACGTGGATCTATGTATCTGTGTTGTGTGTGTGTGTGCATGTATTAGTGTGACACCAAAACAAGCAGAATCCCCTTCATCTCGGCTAATTAACATTTCTGTATCCAGTTAGATTAAATATTGATACGACGGCTAGAACATGCCACACGCATACACACACACACACACACACAAAACAACCACAGCATTAGTGCATTGCGCTACGTTATGTGACTTTGCCTAGTGTTACGTTGCGTTATGCTACGTTGTGTTTGGTTGCGTTGTTGCATTGTGCCATGTTAGGTCATGATTAATTAATTATTTAATTAACTTATTTTTACACTTACATTACACTTACTTTAAGGGAGCAGGTGAAGCTTCCTAGTTTGCTGTTAAAGGAAACTGACGTAGCATTTGATGACAGCGGACAGTCCACTGGGTAGAAGTTGTGGTCTGTTTGGTCCATCCATCAACCCCCGAACTCCCCCACTTTCAATTCACACACCTGAACTTTGTGTGTGTGGTGTCTGGACACTTAACGGATATGATTGTTATGAGTGATGTGTAGTGTTTTACCTCCGTGTATAAGGGAGGTAAGGGTTGTTTCAGAGGTTAGAACCAACACAAACACTGAACACCAGCCCTGCTCCTCGACATTTTGATTTTGGAAAGCTTTGAGCGGCTGGGATGAACTTTTCACCTCGCACTTGTCAAATACAATCATTTATTAAAAAACAAAATCATGTCAGCGACGAGAGAACGGAGCAGAAATCTGATTGTTGATGGTCCACAGACAATTAAATATTTAATCTTTGTGGGAGTCTGCAGAACATTTCCCCTCCTTTTCCTGCTTCTCTGTGAATCAAATCTGTTATTCCAGCAACAGAAAGAAAGTCTCTGGGTCAGTGTGCTGCTTCCAACTTATTCCAAGTCTTCATTTAAAAGCCCCACTTCTTTTTTCTTTTCAATTAAGAAAACCGCAGCTATTGTGGACAAATTAATAGCTGCCGATGGAGAAATTACAAGGCCTTCTCCTTGTTGTTGTCACTGTAGTTCTAATGTAATTTGTTTTGCTGTCAAAAAAAACCCATTCTCATCGAGCCTAATAAGCAGAATGGCAGTTACTTCTCACAGAGTGTTAATGTGTGCGTGTGTGTGCAAGGTGGCAACTAAATTCACTTTATATTTGCTTTCTACTGATGGATTTCAAGGAATGTGTCATGGAGGATGTTTTTCTGATTCCTCACAGACAGAAGAATCAGCTGTAATTGTCTTTGACTAGTGCGTGCTTGTGTGATATGAAAAAAATGGAGTATCAGGTCTTCCTCAGTACCAACCAAGTATCCAATATGGCAGCTTGGTCGGAGATTTTTAACTTTGATGCTCTACCAACTGATCCAGCGTCAGTTTTGCACCATGGTCAGGTTTGCAATACGGGCAATGTTCAGTCAGACTTTCATAGTGACGCATGCTGATGAACCGTTCACATATTACGACAAATTATGACTTTTGGGCTGTAACTTTTGGTTGGTTTGGTTTAAAGCCATTTCACACCAAGCGAGGATCTTCACGCAAAAAAAGTTTCTCCAATGAGGAAAATGTACGTGAATTCCCCCTAATGTCAGAAAACGCTGGACGAAAGTAAAGATTGGGTCGATGGACAGAAACGTTGATCAAGTTTTTGGCTCACAAGCGATCCGTAATATGGTGACGGAGGTTGTAACCATCCCGTGCTTACAAAAACTGATGTTGTGGGTTCTTATATGCACACAGCTGTGGGAAATTTGTGTGTGGGGGGGGAAAATATTGGGACGGACCTCGGTGTCAGAGGATTTCCACCTCCAAAAATATAGATTTAAGCAATGACATCCTTTGTTTCAGCTGATGTTCAGGTCAGAAAGGGAGAAAACCTCATCAATGTGGTCTTGAAGCAGCCAGTACTGATCAATGCTATAACCATAAACTATAACCTAACTACCCTTATCTAACCTAACTATAACCCAAAAATGGAACACAGCAGCACCACCACATAAAACGCTGAAATCACATCAAACTACGATTCACAGTCTTAAGTGATACAGAACCCCTTAACGAACACAGCCATCTGAATTATGAGCTTATCGTGGGAATTCATGCGTTCAAAATTTTTTTCCGCCTCAGCTCACATCCGGTCCAGTCAGACGTGTGGTCGGACGACACGGATCAGACTTACTCAATATCACTCGTGGTTACGTTACGCAAGCAACCTGGCTTTGGTCCACAAAACGCTCACATACACGCGGCTCAAGAAAAAAAAAAAAAAAAAAAACTACATCTCTCTTCCCCGCACACACTTAGATAAACACATCCCCTAATGATAACACTTATTAAAACGGAATCTTCCGTTCCCTTTCTCATGTGAAGATTTCCGTTCCCTCAGGGCGCCGATAGCAGCCATTAGAGCCTTTCATGTCAGCCAAAGCTAACACAGTGCGACAGGACCCACAGAGTCACAAACCGGAGGGAGGCACCCCGAGGCGAGCGGCTCTAAAGAGTCTGTTTACTGCTCACTTAGATAACATCTACTGATCCTGAGTGTGACTCGCTGTTCAAGTGCCTCTGTGTGTGTGTGTGTGTGTGTGTGTGTGTGTGTGTGGAAGCAAACCAAGCAAACGTTGCTGAGTGTTTTCGTGTGTGTCCAGAGATGAGCAGCTTCTGTGTCAGAGGTGGAAAGTAAAACCCAAAACCTACAACAAGAGGTCTCTCAAGCAGAAGATGGAAAAAAAAAAAAGAGAGGAAGACATCGTGACGTAACGAGGGATCGTGTCAGATGTTGTCTTCACCGTTCAAACGATGAATTATCGTTCGCCACGGCTGGTTTGTTAGCTGGTTCGACCTCTTTCTGCCTTTATCAATGAAAGTAGCCGGCAGTAACTGGTCTAACTTGTTGATTATAAATAATTTATCGATTTGCTTTATTTTTTTTCTGGTTTATGTTTAATTCCTTCATTTATTTTTCATATTGGCGTCACCACAGTGTGTAGTGCACGTGTGTGTGTTCCTGTGTTGTCTCTTAGTTATCTTCTATTAAATCCACTGTCAGCTAACATGCCGAGATCCTTAAACATTCCCATTAAGTCATTTAAAAAAACATATGCCAACATATGCACACACACACACACACACACACACACACACCCTTCAGGCAAACATACTCACTGGCTAAATACTAAATGGCATTACTGCCACCCCAGTGGACCTGGATAATAAGAGCAAACGGCTGGAGGTTCGTGAGAGTAACACACAGCTGGGGCAGATGTGTTTGTAGGTTGTATGTCAGTGTGACTGTGTGTGTTTGAAAGAGTAAAACCAGAAATGTGGAAAATGTGTCGGTCTGTCAGGTGCAGTCGGTTGTTTGGAAGGTAAAAAGCCAAAGTTGTGAGGTGAGAGATTCGCGTGTTAGAGAGTCGAAGGTGAGACGATGGCGCTGGAGGATGAATGTTTAATAGAGGAACCAGATTAATGTGGAAAAAAAAACCAACCACTAGTGCTTTAAAAGAAAACAGGTTCAAGTGATCTAAAAGCCAGAGGATGTGTGTTAGTGTGCGGAGGAGCCTCGGGGGTCAGGAAGTCAGGCGGGTCTTTAACAAACAAAAAAGCAAAACCATCGAGGATGAATGAAAGATGCCGGTGACTGTGAGAGAAATCAGATTTGTTTATAAAGAGAACAGGTTGTGAGTTCTCCCAGGATGTGAGGGCCAGAGGTTGTGTGTGTGTGTGTGTGTGTGTGTGTGTGTGTGTGTGTTTGTGTGTCCTGAAAGCTTTACGGAGGCTTCTGCAGTTTGCATGAGAGCGGCAGGGCAGTGAATGCTAAGCAGGAATGAATGGAGACCAAAACAAGGGAGGAGAGAGGCTGATGTGCGGGAGATAAATATTAAACCTGTGAATACCAACAGACATTAGTTGGGCGCAGTGCTTTGCATGTACGCTTCCGTAATGCTGCTTGATGTATTTTTCATATTCCTCTGGATGAATAAAGGTGAGGATGGCGTTGCAGCTTGTGGTGCAGGAGTGAAATCGAGTCAGTCCCTCAGAATGCTGATGAAACAGCAGATCCAACGGGAGCGCGGCCATGTTCCCACATTTCCTTAGTGTTAGGGCTAGCCTTACCCCAACCCTTAGATTGAAGGGAAATGTAGGAACACAAGACCTAAATTTGAAAATGTCCTAGAAATGTGGGAACACAGATCGAACAGGTTCCTCCAGAGTGAACGTAGTTGACAGATGTTATGTATAAGAAAGTTTATAAAGCACATATTTACCCGATCCAATGCATTTTTGAGAATTTGAGCTTGTTCAAATAAATCATAAAAGGTCAGACTTAAAGAATGCTTTCTAATTTTTTTCCACATGAAGCGAGCAATTTCGGGACCAAATTTAAGCGGAAACGGACATCTGTTGGAACAGAAGCTCAATGAGTGAGTGAAAGTGAGATGTGACATGCGTTCATGTGGTGTCGGAAGAATCGGGGGGGAAAAAAAGATTTACGCGATGCCCCCTAATATTGGAACAACAACTCGGAAAGTTGGCGAAAATGAAACATGATGGACAGAAATGTTGATCCAAGTGATGTTGTGTTTTGGTTCACAGGTCATCTGTAATATGACGATGGAGGTTGTAACCGTTAGTCGATGTCCACATAGAGCGACCAAGATTAGTCTGAAAATTCCAGCTTGACGCACGTGAACGCATCATCGGAGGAAAGACTTTGCAGCTTGGAAAGTGAGACC